>NC_090244.1:4232500-4307500 GCF_024489055.1 Chanodichthys erythropterus | reverse complement strand
TTGACCCAAAATAACATAATATAACATAATAATTTTACCAGGGGAGCCCCGTCAAAAACGTGAATTTTACCGTCCGGAATGCGATTTTTACCGTGGGACCCCCTTTAAATGCCTTTGGGTTAGTTTTGAGGAACAATTGGGCAGGTTTTGTTGTGAAAACCTGGCAACCCTGGTCACAATAGCGAAGAAAGGACTATCGCAAATTCTGTTTCATGTCGACTTTAAGCATTTGTACATTTGCGATAAAGTCACTTCACAATCTATGATGATCAAAAACACACTAAGAAATGCAATTCATACAAAATATATGTATATAATGAACGTTTTAATTTGTGAATTTATGTAATTTTGTTAAGTCAAAAATGTCTAGGTGGATGAGAAAAATTGACTATTAAAACACTGATTTTCTGGAAAATAAAAAAGGGTTTAGTAGTTTGGATTTTTTTAGAGTTACATCTTAAAAATTGCTTTAAAATAGTAATATTTGAAAAAATATTGTCCGCCAATAAAAGTTAGTGTGGTCTAACCATTTTTTGTCATGTGACAAGAAGCCCCCAAAACAAAGAGGACCCCTAAATTTTTTTTTTTTTTTTTAAATAATAATATTCTTCATGAAAAGGCATGTTTTGTTTGGGTCAAATTGAGTAAGTATCTGAATCATGACACAAATATGTCTAAAAACTATAATTAATTTGCATACACACCCATGTATTTTAATATCTGAGTACATTTTACTTTACATTTTTATTTATTTTTTTATGTAGAAAAGGGTATAGGCCCTAAATGTTGTTTTTTTTATGTATGAAATATGAATACAAAGAAAGCATTTTGGCAGATATATTCTAAACTAGATTTTTAAGAGATTTCTCAAGTTCATCATCTCAGACATCCTTGCTTGTCATCGACCTATGAGTTGAGAAAGGCGTAGAGAAAAGTTTGTGAACTTTCTCAGAAGTTTAAATCCGAGTCAAACTTCAGTGTAAACAATCAAACATGATCCGGATACCTGATGCAGCGCCGTCAGCCCGTCTATATTGGCGTGGTTGATATCTGCTCCCTGTCGCAGGAGCTCCGCCACCTCCTCCCGGTCTCCGGCGGAGCAGGCGGCCATAAACACAGCGCCCTGGGCAAAGCGCACTCTGGCCCGTCGGTTTCCGGGAGCGGAGGACTGGCTCCTCGCCTCCGCCCCGGTCCGATCCGTCTCCGAGCCCTGCCATCGTTGCAGCTGATCCTGCCGCCGCTGCTTCGCCGCTTCGGACCGGGAACGGTCAGTGGCCGCCATCTTCCTCCCTCGGTATCTCCCGGGGAGTTTCTGTTCATCAGACAAGTGATGTCCGATTCCCGTACGAATCGTTCTTCTGAGCCGATTCTTTTGAATGATTCATTCGAACCGATACGAGGTTGTGAATCAATCGAGGAGGAATCTCTGAGGAGATTTGCAACTTTTAAACGAAAAAACATTTAAATATTCTATATCATCCTTTTTATATGGATTTTTTTATATCACAAATACAGGCGTTTAAAAAAAAATGTTGTTTTGGTTTTCGTTTTTTTTTTCTCTCACCTCATTCGATTGCGCTTTAAAGGGACAGTTCACCCAAAAATTTAAATTCTGTCTTTATTTACTCACCTTCAAGTTGTTTCAAACCTATATACATTTTTTTTGTAATGTTGAACACAAAGGAAGATGTTTTAAAGAATGTGGGAAACTGAACAGTTTTGGGACACCATTGACTTCCATTGTGTTTTTTTTTTTTTTCCCTATTATGGAAGTCAATGGTGCCCCAAAGCAGCCTGGTTACAAACTTTCTTTAAAATATCTTCCTTTGTGTTCAACAGAACAAAGAAATTTGAGGGTGAGTAAATGATGACATAATTATCATTTTTTTGGGCGAACTGTCCCTTTAAGGCCCGGTTTCACAGACAGGGTTTAGATTAAGTCAGGATTAGGGCATTTAAGTAACTTTTATAAACGTGCCTTTGAAAAAAAATACATTACTGGTGTGCATCTTGAGATAAATCAATGGCTCTGACATATTTTAAGATATTTCAGTGCAAGTTCCTTTCAGTTAAAACAGCTCAAACATGCATTTTAGGCTCTTTTCTGTGTAATCCAAGGTAAAAGTACTACATAAATCCATTTAAAAGCCGTCCACTTGAAATCATTGAATAATTCGCCAACTAGAGGTGTAATAGTGTTAACAACATAATGATGTTTCCTATCAATTATCTAAAAGAGCGATTTTACAACAATAAAATTCCTAGAGAACTGGAGTGTTCATTGAAATGAATTATCCGAATGAACCGATTCACTCAAATGAATCGGACCCCCCAAGAGTATATCAGACCGGAGAGAGGCGCAACAGGAGGAACAGAACGCGCCCTCTGCCGGTCGCGAAGAGAAGAACAATCACTGAGCGGTGGAGTCGGGTGCAAGTTCATTAGCCAATAAAAACGCAGGGACATGATGACGCAGTAAACTCCCACGCACTTGAACCTGACCTTCTGTCGGAGCTGTGGCGTAGTGTATAGCTATACTTTACTATAAAAGCAGCGCTATAAAAGTCAGGAGATGTTTGCAAAGGTTCCCTAGACACGTACAGTTTGGAACAGCAATGGAAAATATACGACTAAATGAAACAAACTCCTAAAATTAAGTATTAAAAAAAGGTTTTACAACCTGATGACAATTGAGAACGTTCCTATTGTGTCATTTTTAAGTTAAAAAGACAAAAATATTCTTTGCCGAACCTAATATCCTGATTTTTTCCCCCTGAAATAAACCAGAAATACAGTTGAAATACAATTGAAATACAATTTTATGTCAAAAACTTTATTAGGTCTGTTAAACATTTACATGAGAATACTGATGACTTGATATGTGAGCAGAAGTGCAGATTAGGAGGTGTACTTTACTGTCTGGCTCACACTAAAAGCCAAATCCCAGATTTTGAAGCATTTACAAGAGATTAACAGATTAGCTCAGTCCAGCACTAATCTTAATCTGTGTCTGGCAAACCCTTTACAAAAACCGACAATCAATAAGGCACAAACCATACAAAAAAGTAGCAAGAAACATGCTTTTTAACACACAATCACATGACGGTACAGTACGGTAGCAGCATTGATGGTTGCATTGCCAGGGCATATGGTCACATGGTTTGCTTTTAATCAGTCGACATGCATAAACCTTTAGACATACAGAGTAGATCACCTTCGATCCAGATTACTTTACTTTTTCAGGTTTGTAACTATGCTGAGGTTCACACAGCCGTGCCGAACCATCCTTCAAAACATAAATACTGTTGAACCAGGACACGCAACACACATCCAAGGACTTTCTGAGAGGGATTTGAAATTAATGCAGGATTGCTTCCAGATACATCCAGATACTATGGAAGCTTGTTTCTGCCATGAAATCTAAAATAAAAAAGGTAAATGTGACTTTATATCACACAATTCTGACTTTTTTTCTCAGAATTACTAGTTATAGTTGGAATCGTGAGATATAAAGTCGAAATTGCGAGTTATAAAGTCAGAATTGCGAGTTATAAAGTCGGAATTGCGATTTATAAAGTCGGAATTGCGAGTTATAGTCGGAATTGTGAGTTATAAAGTCAGAATTGTAAGTTATAGTTGGAATTGTGAGATACAAAGTCGGAATTGCGAGTTATAAAGTCAGAATTGCGAGATATAAAGTCGGAATTGCGAGTTATAAAGTCAGAATTGCGAGTTATAGTCGGAATCGTGAGATATAAAGTCGGAATTGCGAGTTATAGTCGGAATCGTGAGATATAAAGTCAGAATTGCGAGATATAAAGTCGGAATTGCAAGATATAAAGTCGGAATTGCGAGTTATAGTCAGAATTGCGAGTTATAGTCGGAATTGTGAGATATTAAGTCAGAATTGTGAGTTATAGTTGGAATTGTGAGATATAAAGTCGGAATTGCGAGTTATAAAGTCAGAATTGCGAGTCATAGTCGGAATTGTGAGTTATAAAGTCAGAATTGTGAGTTATAAAGTCAGAATTGTGAGATATAAAGTCAGAATTGCAAGTTATAAAGTCAGAATTGCGAGTTATAGTTGGAATTGTGAGATATAAAGTTGGAATTACGAGTTATAAAATCAGAATTGCAAGTTATGAAGTCGGAATTGTGAGTTATAAAGCGAGTTATAAAGTCGGACTTGTAAGTTAAAGTTGGAATTGCGAGTTATGAAGTCGGAAATGCGAGTTATAAAGTCGGAAATGCGAGTTATAAAGTCGGAATTGCGAGTTATAGTCGGAATTGCGAGATATAAAGGCAGAATTGTGAGTTATAATGTCAGAATTGCGAGTTATAAAGTCGGAATTGCAAGTTATATTAGGAATTGTGAGATAAAAAGTCAGAATTACGAGTTATAAAGTCAGAATTGCGAGTTATAGTTAGAATTGTAATATAGAGAGTTGGAATTGCGAGTTATAAAGTCAGAATTGCCAGTTATGAAGTTGGAATTGTGAGTTATAAAGCGAGTTATAAAGTCGGAATTGCGAGTTATAAAGTCAGAATTGCGAGTTATGAAGTCAGAATTGCGAGTTATAAAGTCGGAATTGCGAGTTATAGTCGGAATTGCGAGATATAAAGTCGGAATTGTGAGTTATAAAGTCAGAATTGTGAGTTATAAAGTCGGAATTGCGAGTTATAGTCGGAATTGTGAGATATAAAGTCAGAATTACGAGTTATAAAGTCAGAATTGCGAGTTATAAAGTCGGAATTGCGAGTTATAGTCGGAATTATGAGATATAAAGTCAGAATTACGAGTTATAAAGTCAGAATTGTGAGTTATAAAGTCGGAATTGCGAGTTATAGTCGGAATTATGAGATATAAAGTCAGAATTACGAGTTATAAAGTCAGAATTGTGAGTTATAAAGTCGGAATTGCGAGTTATAGATGGAATTATGAGATATAAAGTCAGAATTACGAGTTATAAAGTCAGAATTACCTTTTTCTTTTTTTATTTAGTGGCAGAAACAAGCTTCCATAAGACACATTTCTCCGGCTGTGAATAAATATAAAGTACTCAATTTGATTTTTTTTTTTTCTTTTGAATTTCTCATAGAACACTCAATTGTCTGAAGTCAGATTATGCTCTTCTCATCAGCAGAATCAAGCTTCTCACAGACAAAAATTTGCAAAGCATTTGCTTTCTTTTTGCTGATGCAGACTGAAACGTTTGACTCAAGAGTTTCTAGGCATCATCGTCACAGTGCATTGTGGGATATAATGGTCTTTCAGGCCGGAGGTTAAGGGAGGAGACTGGAGTTAGGGTCTCCGAGAGCACGCATGGTAAGACCCTCCATCGCATCTTGGTGGCTCGGGACGCTTGAGGCACTGGGGTGAGTCGAACTGGTGGTGAAAGACCCTCGGAGGTCCAGATTGATGCAGAAAAGGCCCGGCAGGAGTTGGCGCTGGTACTGGTCCAATCGCAGCATGGCGTCCAGGACTGTGGAGCTGCCCCCGTAGACCCAGGATGGCAGCAGGTCTGCCGCACTAAAGCTGGCCGGGACCGACTGGGAATGTTTCAATTCCAGCTGATAAGAAAAGCTGAGAGAGAGAAAAATAACTGCTTGTCAATATTTCTGAGAATGTGTCAAGAATTGGCTCCTTTTTTCAGTTAATGAGTGTAAATTTAAGCCGATTCGTTAAACCTACCTTACTATTGCTCTGTGCGTTTTGCTAATATTTTACCAATGAAACAAATTAAAAAGAGCTTGTGACTAAACCTCAAACTGTCAGTCAAACATCATAACTCCACCCACCTCTCTCTATCCTGAATGAACTGCCACATGCAGTTTGGACGTTTCTGCTTGTTTGCAATGCAATTATTCAAAATATGTGTGTGTTTATATATATATATATCTATATCGCAATAAAAAAAGCTTTTTGTGGTTTTCAGAAAAATAACTATTGTGATATATACCAAAAGCACGATATAAAATGACTTTGACATTGATCTTCTGCTCTCACTGCCCTCTGTGAGTGTGTGTTCATGTGTTTTCACGTGTGTGTGTTCTCTCACCGAGCCGACACCTGCTGTGACACGCTCCTCCCTGCGTGTGATAAAACACTCTGCAGCAGCTTCACTGTCTGATCCTTCATCCAGCCCACATCATCCTGAATATCTGGCAACCACTCCAACAGTCTGACAGAAGAGTAGATACATATATATTATAATATAATAGTATTTAATATCATGGCATAAACTGAAATAAGCAAGTAAATGAACACCAGCTCGAGTCTTTACCTGATGCTCACTGACAGAGCTGATTCCAGAGGAAGTGTGTATGGTAACAGGATGGCAGATGCCATTCTGACAGGCAGCATGTTGCTTAGCGACTGAAACAGACTCCGCCTCTCCCTACAGGCCTCCACTAGTGCTGAAGAGAGAACACAAAGACAGTGAACACATGGCACCACACCTCACACATGCCATAGCAGTTCCATGGTGCTGTTTTAAACCATAATCAACTGTAATCTGTCAGTACCTTTATGTACTCTAGGAGGCAAGTGTTCATAGATGTGCTCCTCGATGCTGGCGAGATTGTGGGACTGTGTTTCTCTGTCCTCTGACTCGTCCTCTTCCTCACTGTCAGAGTCTTCCTCGGCCCCTGCACCAGCTATGGCTAGCATTCGGTGCGGACCTTGATACTGTAACAGACCTGACACACACACACACACACACATGATGAGGGACAGATTTGAGATGGATCTTAAATGGACGGATTGTAACTGCACTTGGAATAAAGCACACGTGTTGTATGGACTTTTATGAAGTCTTCAGAAAAATCCTCCAGCTCCTGCAGATTCTTCAGTTTTCAAGCATTTTTGCATATTTTAACCCTTTCCAGCAGTGACTGTGTGATTTTGAGATCCGTTTTTTCACACTGAGGGACTCAAACTCAACTATTAAAAAAGGTTCAAACATTCACTGATGCTCCAGAAGGAAACACGACGCATTAAGAGCCGAGGGGTGAAAACTTTTGAATTCAAATATCAAGGTAAATTGTACTTATTTTTCTTTCTGGGAAACATGCAAGTGTCTTCTGTTGGTTCCGAAGGGCAGTACTAAATGAAAAACAATGATATTTAAACAAAATGAGAAAATTGTGACATCTTCATCCTGTTCAAAAGTTTTCACCCCCCGACTCTTAATGCATCGTGTTTCCTTCTGGAGCATCAGTGAATGTTTGAACCTTTTTTAATAGTTGTGTTTGAGTCCCTCAGTTGTCCTCAGTGTGAAAACACAGATCTCAAAATCATTCAGTCGCTGCTGGAAAGGGTTCAAATATGCAAAAATGCTGGAAAACTGAAGAATCTGCAGGAGCTGGAGGATTTTTCTGAAGAACAGAGCTCAGTTTAACTGCTGGACAAACAAGAGACTCATGAACAACCATCACAAAACACACAAACAGTCGTGGATCATCAGGTAACCACACACAGTATAGAGAATCAATGCTTCACATACTTATGAATGAGGTTATTTTAATAAATTCAGCTATTGTTTTGTCTTGTGAACTAAATGCAAACATCTTTTATGCAAAATATCTTACTCAGGACAGTACTAAACAAAAAATAACATGCATTTTTTTATTATCCCTCTTATTTTATTAAAATAATTCTCATTTTCACAGATTCTGCGAGGGGTTCACATACTTTTTCTTGCCACTGTATAATATGTATACATTTAATTTATACAGTTTTTTTTAAATACAATTATATAACTTTATTTATAATATAACATAATTATAAATATAACTATAATAAATAAAATGTATAAATTCAATTAATAAATTTTATATATTATATACACACACACACACATATACTGTGTATATATATATATATATATATATATATATATATATATATATATATATATAATAAAATGAAAAAATAAATATAAATATATAAAAAATATAAATTTAATTTATACAGATATTTTTTCAAATATAATTATATATAACTATTATATATAGTTATATAATTATATTTGAAAAATATATCTGTGTAAATTAATAAATATATTGTTTTCTAAATATAATTATATGACTGTATCCATAATATAAACTAATTATAAATATAAGTAATATAAATTAAAAATTATAATTAAAATAATAAATAAATAATAATAATATTGAAGTGTATATATATATTTTTTTTTCAAATATAATTATAACTACTATATATAGTAGTTATATATAATTATATTTGAAAAAAATATCTGTAAAAATTAAATTAATAAATAATTTTTTTGCTAAACATAAATATATGACTTCATAATATAAAATAATTATACATATAAATAATTTAAATTATAAATCAAAATAATAAAATATATATATATGAATTTATGTAATTACATTAAATATAAATATGAATATGTATAAATATAAAAAATATATAAATTAAATTGAAGTATATATATATATATATATATATATATATATATATATATATATATATAGATACAGTATATATACAGTATATTAAAATGAAGTGTATGTATATATTAATTCAATTTATTTATTACATATTTTTCAATAAATTAAAAAAATAAATATATATTTTTTCTAAATCTAATTATATGACTATTTATAATATAAAATAACTATAAATATAACTTATATATATATATATATATATATATATATATATATATATATATATACACATTTATGTAATTACATTAAAAAATAAATATGAAAATATATAAATATAAAAATTAAATAAATTAAAATTGAAGTATCGAAGATTATTGATATATATATGCAATGTAAGTTTCTTTGGATAAGTATCTGCCAAACATACAAAAATATCAATTTAATGCAAATATGTTTATTTAAAGAAAAGCTAAATACAGTCTCATGCTGGATCTGTTATGTCAGTATTAGTCACTAGAGGTCTCTCTAACTCCAGTGAAGCTCTCAGCATCTATCCGACTGTCCGCTTCATTACAGAAGTGATAAAAAATAATCTTCACCAACACAGCTGTGAACAGCAGACAGATAATAAATGCCATTCCATAATCATCTCATGATAGCTGTAATACCTGCCCATATCAGGACTAAACCAACCGTTCTGCTTCATTTAGTCCTGGACATGCTGACATGAAAAACACAAATCTAATTAACTGAAACATTTAGAAATGACTCACCGTTCTTCTTAAGGAAGTGTAAAGCATCCTTGTATCCCTGCTTGCACATATTCTTCATCACCTGAGGAAAAGAAAAGCACTTATGTAAGTCAGTCAGTGAGTATTTTTAGGCCATTTCAACAGGGAACATCCAGCAGACAGTGTTAAATGAACACCAGAGGTGTGTGTGTGTGTGTGTGTTACCATTGGATCAGGTGGGAACAGAGCTCTGGAGACCCGGTACAGGTTGGCCAGCGTGAACTGAATGGATGTGTTGGTAAAGCGGAGCTCATGGATGTTGGTTGAGCTGACGTCCCGCGGGCAGATGTCACTTTCTCCTGAGAACGGAGACACCGTGATGGTGTTTTTCAGCTCGTACTGAGGCAAATTATCACTGATGCCACCGTCCACATACCGCTGGAAGACAGAGACACAGAGAGATACCTTTTATTTTCATCTTTATTCTTTTAAATCACTCGTTTAATTTATTCTATTTTCCTAATGTTAGTTCTTTTTGTTAAATTTACCTAGCCATGCTCTAGCAAACACCCAGAACATCACAACAACCACTTAACAATGCTCTAAACATTGCTTAATTTAATTTAATTTAATTTAATTTAATTTAATTTAATTTAATAATATAATTTAATTTAATTTAAAAACATTTTTTAATTTGGTCATTTTTAAGTGCTTACTTGTCTATATGTAAATTAAATTAAATTAATTTAGATTAAATTCTGTCATTTAAGTGCTTGTCTTTAAATTAAATTAAATTAAATTAAAAAATGTGTTCATTTTAAGGGCTTACTTGTCTTTAATTTAATTTTTTTTTTTTAAATTCTGTCATTTAAGTGCTTACTTGTCTTTAAATTTAATTAAATTTAAAAATTCTGTCAGTTTTAAGTACTTGTCTTTAATTTAATTTAATGTTTTTTTTTATTTGGTCATTTTGAAATGCTTACTTGTCTTTAAATTATATTATATTAAATTAAATTTAAAAATTCGCTAATTTTTAAGGGCTTACTTGTCTTTAATTTAATTTAATTTCTTTTTAAATTTGTTAATTTTTAAGTGCTTGTCTTTAAATTAAATTAAATTAAATTAAATTAAATTAAATTAAATTAAATTAAATTAAATTAAATTAAATTAAATTAAATTAAATTAAATTAAATTAAATTAAATTAAAACAAATCTGTCATTTTTAAGTGGTTACTTGTCTTTAATTTTATTTATATATTTTTTTATTCGGTCATTTTTAAATGCTTACTTGTCTTTAAATTAAATTAAATTAAATTTTAAAAAATCTGTCATTTTTAAGTGCTTACTTGTCTTTAATGTCTAATTTAATTGCAGAGTGCATCTAACTAAACTAAACTAATCTAAACTAATCTATTTAACAAAAATGACTACATCAAGAAGGATAACTATTAAGGATGCTATTAATTTAATTACATTTTTCTCATTACAATAATATTAATTTTTGAAGAAATAGGGCTTTCTTTTAATTTAATTTAATTGCAGAGTGCATCTTACTAAACTAAACAATCTATTTAAGAAAAATAAATAAATTAAGAAGGTAGCTAGATGCTATTAATTACATTTTTCTCATTACAACAATATTAATTTGTGAGGAAATGGTGCTTACTTGTCTTCAATTTAATTTAATTATTAAATTTAGTGCATTAAAATAACTCAACTAAACAATATATTTAACAAAAATAAAAACATTAAGAATGCAACTAGATGCTATTTATTTCATTAGTGTATGTTTGTTAATACTTAAACTTATTTCTTTTATTTTGCTCTATTTCTCACTGTATGCTGAACTTTGGTAATTCAATTGCACATTTTTTGGCATGCCAATAATGATCAATAAACTGAAACGGGGGAAAAAACTAAAAACAGAGAAAGAACATTAAACCATTAAGAACAGCGTGAAAAGAACAGCATGAAAAGAACAGCGGCTTCTGAGCGCTGGCAGTCTTGTGGTATTTGGAGCAACACACACACACACACACACAAACACACACAGACACATTATTTAGGATTCTTGTTGGAGCACACACACAGCCAACGCACATATGCAAACATACACTAATCCCGGCCTACACACACACACTGACTCATTCACTGGCAGGGAACGCAGGGAAGGCGAGCCACGTGCCACGACACAAACATTGACTTATGGACACCATCACTGATCTCACTGATCTGACATCAGCTTCACCTTTTACCTTTCAGTGACTAATTCCAGAACTGCCATTTAAACATATGTATTAGGAGCAAATCTCAAAAATAAAATGCTCAAAAACTCACAAACAGTACAAAACTCCAGGAAAAACAAGAGAACTAGAGCAAAGATCAGAAAGCTGGCAAAGGTCACTGATCCGACTAGTGGGGAAATGAGAGAAAGTAAACTATCAAAAACACTATTTATCCTGGCACAATCCAAATGAAAACATCATTCTTCACAAAACCACCACTGAATATAGAAGTTCCCCATTCTCAATGACACAACTTTTTAAAAACTTAAGTAACAGTTATGCAAGCTTTTACAGCACTTCAGCAACATTTAGAGATTTCCGCCCTAAATTTAGTGGTGTTTACTGTCAAACATCACTATTGCTCATATTGAGTGAGTGATTTAAACAAACCCCAACCATCAGTAACACACTTAAGCATTTAACTTGTCCTGCATCAATAAATAAATTTCGACTTATAACTCGCAATTGCGACTTTGTATTTCGCAATTCCGACTTTTTATCTCTCAATTCTGACTTTATATCTCGCAATTCTGACTTTATTTCTCTCAATTCTGACTTTATATCTCGCAATTCTGACTTTATTTCTCGCAATTCTGACTTTATATCTCGCAATTCCGACTTTATATCTCGCAATTCCGACTTTATATCTCGCAATTCCGACTTTATATCTCGCAATTCTGACTTTATATCTCGCAATTCCGACTTTATTTCTTGCAATTCCAAATTTATTTCTCGCAGTTCCGACTTTTTATCTCTCAATACTGACTTTATATCTCGCAATTCTGACTTTATTTCTCGCAATTCTGACTTTATATCTCGCAATTTCGACTTTATATCTCACAATTCTGACTTTATATCTCGCAATTCTGACTTTATTTCTCGCAATTCTGACTTTATATCTCGCAATTTCGACTTTATATCTCGCAATTCTGACTTTATATCTCGCAATTCCGACTTTATATCTCGCAATTCTGACTTTATTTCTCGCAATTCTGACTTTATACTTCGCAATTCCAAATTTATTTCTTGCAATTCCAAATTTATTTCTCGCAGTTCCGACTTTTTATCTCTCAATTCTGACTTTATATCTCACAATTCTGACTTTATATCTCGCAATTCTGACTTTATTTCTCGCAATTCTGACTTTATATCTCGCAATTCTGACTTTATATCACACAATTCCAAATTTTTAACTCGCAATTCCGACTAAATCTCGCAATTCTGCTCACGAGAAAACTTTATTTCTCGCAATTCCAACTCAATTTTAACTTTATGAGTTTATATCTCGCAATTGTGACTTTATTTCTCGTAATTATGTTTATATCTCGCAATTGTGACTTTATTTCTCGCAATTCTGACTTTATTTCTCACAATTCTGACTTTATTTCTCGTAATTGTGTTTATATCTCGCAATTTTGACTTTATTTCTCGCAATTCTGACTTTAATCTCGCAATTCTGACTTTATTTCTTGTAATTGTGTTTATATCTCGCAATTTTGACTTTATGAGTTTATATCTCGCAATTCTGACTTTATTTCTCGCTATTGTGAGAAAAAGTTTTTATTTTTATTCAGTGGCAGAATTCCATAGTAATCACTTCTACCTTATTCTAAATAAATAAACTAAGACTCATAGTGTGCTGTTGCTTTGAAAAGATTAACATTGTACTAAATTGTGACTGCATAATATTTCATTCAAATTCAAATTTTATTTTGATGTGTTACATATTTTTTAAATAATGCAATAAAAAATTCCACTGCATTTTTGTTTAGCCGACCAGCAGTAGTATTGCAAATTTAGGAACATTTGTAACAAGCACATGATGACTTGGATAGTTAGCATGCAAAAATCTAAGTGAGCACAGACAGGGTAATCATATTGCAGTTGTAAATAAATATTATGGGTAATTATATAATGACTGGACACTCACCACTCCCTGCAGGGTTGGCGGGATCAGGCCACAGTACACGGGAATGTAAGTACTGCATATACACGCCTGTACATAAAAAACAAAAGGGATTTGGACATGAATCCATAATACTGTGATCTAATTCCAAATCATGTGCATTTACTGTAAATATCCTGAATAAATGATTGTTTACAGCTGGGTATTAGGAGGTCATGTGAGCTGATTATCACTAAACCTACTGGATATTAATGTGTGTTTATGGTTTTAAAAAGTGCTAATGAAGATGTGTTTGTGTTTGAGTGTGTATAAGTACACACTTGCACAAGTTCCTCGTTGCTGTTGAAGTGTGTCATCAGCACGTTTTCTCCGTCCGTCACGCGGGTGAGAGAGATGCCCAGGCGGCCGGTGGCCTTGCTGTAGCTGTCAGGGGGTAGCGTGCGATGCATCATGGTCCGGATGATCTTCACCAGGTTAAAGGAGGGGTGCATCGGCCCTAGGATGCGCTTTCGGGCTTCTTTAGCCACGTCAATGATGTTGGCACCGGCCTCTCCTGTCACAGGACCAGAAAGAGAGCAGTCAATGATAACACACTGACACTAAGCAACAGGTGGATGTTGTGTCATGACACACAAGAAGTGTAATCTTTGACAGCGATACCACAGACAAGACGAAACTGATGATAATACCATAGTACTTTGATATATACCATGGTATTCATATGGTAGCCTACACTAACAAAAAAGGAGCCTTAGTATTACATTTTGCATAAAGACAATGAAGCTTTTGCATTGTGCATGATAATTAACCACATTTTCCAATCAAATTTTCATTTTGTAATGAGAGAAAAAATAATGATATATATATTTAAATTGAAAAAAAAAAATACCTAATTTTAATGAAAAATAATGTTTTGACATATATTTCATGACAATGAACCACATTTTTCCCTCAAATTCTTAATATTGTAATGTGAGAAAAAATAATTATATATTATTCAATTGTAAAAATATTTAATTTTAATAAAAATAATGTTCTGACATATTTTTCATCATAATTAACCACATTTACCCCTCGAATTCACATTAATGTAATGAGAGAAAAAAATAATGATGTATTATTTAATTGGAAAAAATACCTAATTTTAATTAATAAAAATAATGTTCTGACATATTTTTCATGATAATTAACCACATTTTTCCCTCAAATTCTCATTACTGTAATGTGAGAGAAATTAATAATATACTTTTTAACTGGGAAAAATATTTAATTTTAAGGAAAATAATGTTCTGACATATTTTTCAAGATAATTAACCTGTTTCCGCTCTGAATCTCATTATTGTAATGTGTGTTAATTTAAAATATCTCATATTTATGTTGTATCATGGTGATACCAAGGTATTTTAAACATGTACCATGGTATTTTTGGAAGTACTTTGCAGAACTATAAACATAATACATGAACTTCAGTACAATGGTAAATCTAGAAATACCATGGTATTACCATCTGGTCAAAGTACGTTTTGTGGTATTTAAATGCAGCCCAATCAAATAATACAATGTTTTTACCATGAAAAATATCTATAAACATGTCCTTATACAAAAAAGCACTGCAGAGATACTGTTATAGTATAACATGATGATATTATGGTATTTTAAGATACACCATAGTACTAAAATTCCAACAAAAACTCTGTATTACCATGGCACTAAGAACATTTTATTGTGAATATTTTAATAACATAAATCTGTTTACCCAAACAGGCCCCGCTGACCAGCGCAGAGGCCGTGAGCGCGCCCGCGCTCGCGCCGTAAATGTGACGCGCATTCTCCACAAGAAACGGCGCGTGCTCCTGCAAACAGCTGGCCACTCCGATGTGATAAATACCCAAAAAGCCACAGCCAGCGAAAGAGATATTCCACGGAGAGTCGAGAGGGAACATGTTGATTTCTTCTGGAAAACCTTCAAATAAAGTTAATAAATCCCTCTGGATTTACAGTTACTTTCGTTTACGATCCATAAATGACATTGGAGGGAGCTTCTAACGTTTATAACTGCCTAAACACTAACGTCTCGCGGTTAAAAAGTTCTTAAAGTGATGAACAATCACTGACACACGCCTCCTGAATGAACTTGTGTTTTCTCTGCTAGCTTGTTTAGTAACTTTGCGTACAGTGACACCGGTGTTTTGATGTACTCCTCGCGGCTCCTCCGTCACAATTACTAAACAGGTCACAAACATCATTGGGGAGGGGCGTATTGACATTGGGCGTGGCTGAGGTGCTCTCAGCCAATCAGAGGCTGCGCTCGAGGACCGCTTCCCCTTTTTCTTAGCTGTCATTTGAAATGTTTCCTCGAATGTGTCACGCGCCCTCATCAGTTGTGTTGTTATTTTGAATTTATTTATTTGTTCTTGCCTTATGACGTAATTCAGCTCATAATGACTAGGTCATTTTGTTTTTTAAATGTCCAAATAGTTTAAATATATAAAATATTTTTACATTTTGAATTTTGCTGAAAAATCCATTAAATAGCTTATAATACATTAAGTAAATATATGTATTATTCTTTCAATGGTATTTAACATCAAAAATGTATATTCTTATTAAATCAGTGTCAATAAACAGCTATACTGTATGTTATTTGAGTGGTGTTTTCCACCTTTGTACAGTGTTTTACAACATTTCTTACCAGGGATCCTCCCAAATGACATGGGTTTAAAAATATGCCCTCTCTGGGGATTGTAATGGACAGTGTACTGTTGTGTTTGCAATGTTTTTATGATTTATTAACATGGGAACGTTCTCACATAAAAATGTGTTTTGAGTTCTGGGATGTCAGAGAGTTCAAGGTTCACAGGGACAACACACTAAATGAAATAAAATTATGTGTTCATCATATCTAAGTTCCACAAATCAAAATTCTCGGCATCTTTCCTGAAATTCTTTCCGTGCCTGGCAGTGGGGAACATTACAGTTTGTCCAAAAACACATTTGTTACAGTTTTCATAACATTTAGATGTTCATATTTATATAAGCTGTTATAAAGTTATATGTTATAAAAATGGTCTGAAGGTTGTAGCTAAATGTCAGTGATATTTTTGCACTTTGAGCTTCTACGCTAAAAACTAAATAAACGGTTTATCATTCAAGAGATATGTTGATAACTAATATGAACTTTTTTTTTTTTAAATTTAGCATTAACTTTTTAAGTTAAAATGTTTATATATCATATAAATGATATTTATGTAGTCGTTATAATCCATTAATAGACCTGAAAATAACATTTCCAACTTAAATTGTCGTAAATCTTGAATGCTTTGGAGCACAGATCTCTTTTAAAGAAGACACTTGGCAGATTATTCCTGAAAAAGTAAAAAAAGTAAAAAAAAAAAAAAATGTTATAGAAGTTTATGTTTATTTTTATGAAAAATGCATAACAATACTATTTTAAATATATATTTTCCAAAACATGTTTTACTCTAAAACTGTGAGAAACTAAAACCATAAATCTTTGTGTTTCAAATTTGAGGTTGATATCTCGAAAAATTAGCTTTCAGTAAGATTTTGTTTGGGTGCAGTACCAAACACTTCCACTACATGAAATTCGCTTCCAATGTACGGAGCCCAGCACATGACATGCAGGCAAAAAAATAGAACAATAAATTGTGCAAACAATTTACTAATTTGTTCCCTTAGTATTATTAGTATTATTAGTACATTTTAAAATTAGTAAATCGCACACAAATAGTAAATAACTAAATTATTAAAATATTATTTATAAAGTATTTTAAGCAAAAATTTCCAGTTCTACTAATTATTATGCATGCAGTTTTTATGAGTTCATTTTAATTGAAAGACATGGAATATTTGCACTTTTAACCCTCTTCAGTCATTTTTGATGGAAAAATTTTACTTTTTTTTTTTTTTTTTACTTCATCAGAATAGTATGAAACTTGGTAAAGGTTTTAGCACTTGATATATGAAAAAAAAAATCATGGACGATTCGAAAAGTTTAAAGTTTACAAGTCTTACTTGTATTGTTCGCGGTCAAAAATTTGTTCCCTCGTTTTGCTAAATTGTGTGCACAATTTACTATTTCGTTCCATCGTTTTGCTAAATTGTGCGCAAGATTTACTATTTCGTTCCCTCGTTTTGCTAAATTGTGCGCAAGATTTACTATTTCGTTCCCTTGTTTTGCTAAATTGTGTGCAAGATTTACTATTTCGTTCCATCGTTTTGCTAAATTGTGCGCACAATTTACTATTTCGTTCCATCGTTTTGCTAAATTGTGCGCACGATTTACTATTTCGTTCCATCATTTTGCTAAATTGTGTGCAAGATTTACTATTTCGTTCCCTCGTTTTGCTAAATTGTGCGCACGATTTACTATTTCATTCCCTCGTTTTGCTAAATTGTGCGCAAGATTTACTATTTCGTTCCATCATTTTGCTAAATTGTGCGCAAGATTTACTATTTCGTTCCATCGTTTTGCAAAATTTTACGCACAATTTACTATTTCGTTCCATCATTTTGCTAAATTGTGCGCAAGATTTACTATTTCGTTCCCTCGTTTTGCTAAATTTTACGCACAATTTACTATTTCGTTCCATCATTTTGCTAAATTGTGCGCAAGATTTACTATTTCGTTCCCTCGTTTTGCTAAATTGTGCGCACAATTTCTTGCACACAATTTTGCAAAACGAGGGAACGAAATAGTAAATCTTGCGCACAATTTAGCAAAACGAGGGAACGAAATAGTAAATCTTGCGCACAATTTAGCAAAACGATGGAACGAAATAGTAAATTGTGCACACAATTTAGCAAAACGAGGGAACAAATTTTTGACCGCGAACAATACAAGTAAGACTTGTAAACTTTAAACTTTTCGAATCGTCCATGATTTTTTTTTTCATATATCAAGTGCTAAAACCTTTACCAAGTTTCATACTATTCTGATGAAGTAAAAAAAAAAAAAAAAAGTAAAATTTTTCCATCAAAAATGACTGAAGAGGGTTAAAAGTGCAAATATTCCATGTCTTTCAATTAAAATGAACTCATAAAAACTGCATGCATAATAATTAGTAGAACTGGAAATTTTTGCTTAAAATACTTTATAAATAATATTTTAATAATTTATAATTACATAAAAATATTATTTTTATATAATTTTAAAATAGAATTATGACATTTCACACTGTAGGAGGATACTAAACTATATTCAAACAAACACAGATTCAATCTGGAGTTGTGAAGTGCAAAGTGGTTTGTTGCTGTGGATATTTTTAGATCTCAATGAATGTTCCTAAAAAGTGTGTTGTTAAATAACAACAGCAAAACTGCATCCTTTGGCCCACATTTGGACAGCACTGAACTGAAGTTCAAGGAAAATATTTTCTTGGGTACTTTTGTGAGGTCAGTCATTGGGCATTTCTTTTGAAGACCAACAAAACCGGCACATGATTTGGCAAACAAGGGATTTTTACAAATCAAAACCTTCCTACCTCACCTTTCACCCCTTTGCTGTGCATGACTGTCCTTTTAAAAACCAAATGCATTTATATCTTTGTCAGACACTTCGAGTTCTTTATTGTCTCATAAAAATAAAATTCTTCGAATGCTTAGATGCTCATCTCATCTCCCACTTTCATTTCCTCATGAGAAGGACATTTATCCCGGATTCATCCTGGAGTCTCAGTGGGTTAAACCAATCCCACACTTCAGCAGGTGGTAAAGCAGAACATGTTGAGACATGCATAAAAATCACAGCAACAGCAAAATGATGCTTTGTTTCATTCTCTCATCCACAACCACAATAAGTGACATATATTATATTATATTATATTATATTATATTATATTATATTATATTATATTATATTATATTATATTATTATAAAAAATAAAATTCTGTCATTATTTAGACACACAAGTCGTTCTAATCTAAACCTGCATGAAGAAAGATAATATTATGAAGAATGTTGGTAATCATAAAGTTGTTGGACCCCATTTACTTCTATATAGAATGGGGTCCATCAACTGTTTGGTTACCAATTCTTCAAAATATCTTCTTTTGTGTTAAGCACAATAAATTAATACAGGTTTGCAACTTGAGGCTGAGTAAATTATGATTTACTTTTCATTTTAGGGTGAACTATCCCTTTAACCCACATTTAGTGTATTTTATTTTTGCTGTCACTGTCTCTTTAAGAAATCTCCTCCCGCCTTTTGCTCAAAGTTCCGCGGTGTGTGTCAACACGAAACATGTGCATGAAACACGGAAGTGAACTTATTATATTCCACATATGTAGATTTATCAAATGAATATTATTTTTCGCTTATATTAGTGTTAGTTTCATAAAATGCGCGCGACCGTATATTGGTTGAACGTTACAGACACGTCACGTGCATCAAGAAATCCGCGCATAAAATCCTGCAATGTAAGTGTTTATCCCTCAGTTTAACGAGTAAAGAGATCTTTCAGTCAGACTGTTGTGATCTATGACTTATTATACGGTATAAAGGTTCAGTTAAGTTCAGTTACTTACTTTAATGCAGCTGTGATTTAGTTTTAGCCACATGTGAATGAATGAAGAAGGTGGTTTTACCGTGATTTACTATGGTAACCTTAGTGACCTCTAAAATAGCGTAGATAATGCAGTTATTGTTACTAAAAACAATAAGTTAGTATTAGCAACCACTGTCATTAGTTACTAAAGTTACTAAAGTTTGTAAAAGTGAAATATTTAGTGGTCAACAGATATCTAGAAATTATAATGCATATATATTGCAATATAAACAAATTATTCTGATAGATGATAGATAGATAGTCTGAATATTTCCAATTTACCAAAACGATAGAACAAAATAGTAAATCGTGTGCACGATTTAGCAAAACGAGGGAACGAAATAGTAAATCGTGCGCACGATTTAGCAAAACGAGGGAACGAAATAGTAAATAGTGCGCACGATTTAGCAAAAAGAGGGAACGAAAATAGTAAATCGTGCACGCGATTTAGCAAAACGAGGGAACGAAATAGTAAATTGTGCGCACGATTTAGCAAAACGAGGGAACAAAATAGTAAATCGTGCGCACGATTTAGCAAAACGAGGGAACGAAATAGTAAATCGCGCGCACGATTTAGCAAAACGAGGGAACAAAATAGTAAATCGCGCGCACGATTTAGCAAAACGAGGGAACAAAATAGTAAATCGTGCGCACGATTTAGCAAAACGAGGGAACAAAATAGTAAATCGTGCGCACGATTTAGCAAAACGAGGGAACGAAATAGTAAATCGCGCGCACGATTTAGCAAAACGAGGGAACGAAATAGTAAATAGTGCGCACGATTTAGCAAAACGAGGGAACGAAATAGTAAATAGTGCGCACGATTTAGCAAAACGAGGGAACGAAATTGTAAATTGTGCGCATGATTTACTTATGTAATGTGCGGTGCTCAGTACCAATACCCATTTTTGACTGCGAACAATACAAGTGAGACTATTTTTTTCAGGACCATTTAAACTTTTCGAATCGTCCATGATTTTTTTTTTCATATAGCAAGTGCTAAAACCTTTACCAAGCTTCGTACTATTCTGATGAAGTGAAAAAAGTGCAAATATTCCATGTCTTTCAATTAACACCTTTCTTTCTCTCTGAATGATGTTTTGTCACTCCAGCGCAGGGGCTTGTCTGGACATGGCCACCAGTCTAGAGATGTGATCCCACCACGGTGATGGAAAGATGAAGATGGACGCAGCAGATTCATCTCTCTGTCATTTTTCTCACTATATGTTGTTTGTAGGAGGGGCTGAAGGAAAGAAAAAAGAGAATAGATGGAGGGAGGGGAGAACAAAGAGGTGGAGGACAAAGTGTGGCTGGCCACAAGTGATGGAGGAAGAGAAGAAGAAGGTCATATTGATGGTTTTTCAGATGAAAGAAGGGTGATGATGGGGACGGAAGTGGGTCTGGCTTTACCAGATTTCTTTGGGAAGCCGCAGTTGAAGGAAAGTCCACTATTAAGGCTTTCTTTTTCCTCTGATCATACGGACACCTGGGCTCCGTCCATATTGTCGTCCTCTTCTTCCTCTTTCCCCTGCCTCTCTCCTCCTCTTCCTCCGTCGGTGGGGTTAGATGGTGTGCTGGCTGAGGGGCGGCTAGTTCTGGATGTGTATCGGGGCGGAGGAGAGGTTCTTCCTGTGTTCTGGGAGTGTGTTCAGGAGCAGATGAGAGGCCTGCAGTACGTCAGACTGGGATCAGAGGATGAGGGGGCGCTAGAGAGTGCACTGCACATCCTGCCCCGACTCACACAGCTGCGCTCTCTGGCTATCAGAGGTGAATACACACACGCTTAAATATTTACTTACATTCACACACACACACACATATATATATATATATATATATATACACACACACTGTCTATCATCCGTTTATCTGTCTATCGATCCATCCATCTGTCTGTCTGTCGTCTCTCTGTCTATCCGTCTGTCTGTCTATCTATCCATCTGTCTATTCATCTGTCTATTCATCTGTCTATCCATCTGTCTCTCTGTCTATCTATCCGTCTATCTATCCGTCTATCTATCTATCTATCTGTCCATCTATCTGTCTATCTGTCTATCTATCTATCCATCTGTCTATCCATCTGTCCATCTGTCCGTCTATCTATCTATCTATCTATCTATCTATCTATCTATCTATCTATCTATCTATCTATCTATCTGTCTGTCTGTCTGTCTGTCTGTCTGTCTGTCTATCTATCTATCTATCTATCCATCTGTCTATCCATCTGTCCGTCTGTCTGTATCTATCCGTCTATCTATCTATCTATCTATCTATCTATCTATCTATCTATCTATCTATCTATCTATCTATCTATCTATCTATCTATCTATCTATCTATCCATCTGTCCATCTATCTATCTATCTATCTATCCATCTGTCTATCCATCTGTCCGTCTGTCCGTCTATCTATCTATCTATCTATCTATCTATCTATCTATCTATCTATCTATCTATCTATCTATCTATCTATCTATCTATCTATCTATCTATCTATCTATCTATCTATCTATCTATCTATCTATCTATCTATCTATCTATCTATCCGTCTGTCTGTCTGTCTGTCTATCTATCTATCTATCTATCTATCTATCTACAGTACAGTCCAAAAGTTTGGAACCACTAAGATTTTTAATGTTTTTAAAAGAAGTTTCGTCTGCTCACCAAGGCTACATTTATTTAATTAAAAATACAGTAAAAACAGTAATATTGTGAAATATTATTACAATTTAAAATAACTGTGTACTATTTAAATATATTTGACTAAGTAATTTATTCCTTGTGATCAAAGCTGAATTTTCAGCATCATTACTCCAGTCTTCAGTGTCACATGATCCTTCAGAAATCATTCTAATATGATGATTTGATGCTCAAGAAACATTTATGATTATTTTTAATGTTGAAAACAGTTGTGTACTTTAAATGTTTCTTGAGCAGCAGATCAGCATATTAGAGTGATTTCTGAAGGATCATGTGACACTGAAGACTGGAGTAATGATGCTGAAAATTCAGCTTTGATCACAGGAATAAATTACTTTGAGAAATATATTCAAATAGAAAACAGTTATTTTAAATTGTAATAATATTTCACAATATTACTGTTTTTACTGTATTTTTAATTAAATAAATGTAGCCTTGGTGAGCAGACGAAACTTCTTTTAAAAACATAAAAAATCTTAGTGGTTCCAAACTTTTGGACTGTACTGTATATATCTATCTATTTATCTGTCTGTCTGTCTGTCTGTCTCCGTCCGTCTATCTAACCTTTTTCATGTGTTAATATTCTCTTTGTTTCAAGGACACCGTTTCCATGACCCTCAGGGTGACCCTCTCCCTGGCCTCCTCTCCTCTCTCCCTGACTCCATCTCCTCTCTGTCTCTGCTCGTTCACCTGGATCTCTCCTTCAACCGTCTCTCCTCTCTTCCTCCCTGTATTCTATCTCTCTCTCACCTCTCCGAGCTCCTGCTGTGTCATAATCGCCTGACGGGTCTGTCGGAGGGTCTGGGAGCGCTGGCGTCCCTGCGGCGGGTGAGTCTGCTGGGGAACAGGCTGGTGGATCTGCCCCAGGGAGTGGGCCTCCTCTGCAGGCTGGAGGAGCTGGATGTGTCCTTCAACCAGCTGGAGAGGCTTCCAGAAGAACTGGGCCAACTGCAGAACTTACAAACTCTGGAGCTGTCAAATAACAGACTCAGAGTGCTGCCGGAGACGCTGGGTGATGAAAACACACACACTTTTGACACTAATACAAAATATTTATTTATTTCCAAATGAGGATGTCCCCAAACTATAGCTGAATAAACACACAAACCACTCAAACACTTGTACATTTGAAGTGTAAACCCTAATGAATCTCTGAAGAACACTATACAACCATCTACTGCTGTTAATTGTTTTTAAACTATGCTAGATACAGTAGAAACAACTATTTTTGAGTGAGATTTGGAGATTTGAAGGAAAAATCTAGTGTTTGTGACACTGTATTTCAACTAACCAAATGACTATTTCTCTCTCTCTCTCTCAGGATCTCTCCGCTCTCTGAGACAGCTAGTGATCCAGAGTAATGATCTGAGGAGTGTTCCAGAATGTTTGCACTCCCTCCCGCTGCTTGACAAACTGGACATGAGGAACAACCCGCTGGGCCGCCCCCCGACGCCCCCACCGCTCGCTCACGTGACCCCAGGTCAATGCTGCTGCTTTAATGCTTACCATGAACTATAGTGATGAAATGTTTGATCTGTTAGGATTACATCATGTATTTTGGAAGTTTTTCTCATCAATGAATGTAACCCAAACAAACTAAGCCTGTTTAACCCCAATGACACTGTTTGTGTTTTATAGTTCAGGAACGTTCTGAGATCCCAGAGCTGCACCTCGGACTCGAGCAGCACAGGTCAATACATTTCACAAACATGCTCAGATTTGAACATGCAGTATAACTAGGCCATGTGATGACAATACTGTAGCGCACCACTCTTTGTTTATAATTACATTCTGCATACTAGTATAATAAACAATAGTGTGCACTGCAGTATACATTCTATAATGTTCCAAACGGAACTCTTCTCTCCTCATCAGTTTTCAAGTATCACCTGCTGGTTGTCACGTGTTCCTTCCTGGAGGGGCGGAGCTCTTGTTTCCACGGAGATGCGTAAGCTTGGTCACACAACTTCAGTGGGCAGAGAGGAGACCAGACAGGAAGTGGGTGTGGCTAGAGGAGCATGACATCCTGTTGAGTCGACAGCTGGAGCTCTGCCCACATGGAGCCACATTTGAGGAGGTTTTAATTTTTGTTTATATTTATATAAATATAAATACTTATTGAATAAGCTCCTGTTTTATGGTCTATAAATAATATAGTTAAATATCATAAATGGTAAAAAATATAATTATTATTACTATTAATCAGTTTAAACTTTTGTTAATCGCAATTAATCAATATTATTAAAATATAATAATTATGATCATTTTTATAGTGAAAGAAGGCTACTGTTTTCTAAATAATAACTAATACAGTTAAAACTATAAGTAATAAAATACAGTATTATTATAATTAAAAAATATATGAATCAAATATTCTTAATTTATAGTGAAAGAAGGCTCCTGTTTTCTAAGTAATAACTAATAAAGTTAAAACTATAAATTAATAAAATATAGTTTTATTATTATAATAATATATGAACTATTATAAGTAAAATAATAAATAAATTATTATAATGAACAGCTATATGAATGTTAATAAAATACAACAAATTAATTATTATAATTAATAAATATATGAATATTAAAATATAAGTATAATAATTTTATAGTGAAAGAAAGCTCCTGTTTTATAAGTAATTACTAATAATTACTAATACAGTTAAAACTATAAATTAATACAATTCTGTATTATTATAATTAATAATATAATTATGAACATTATTAATGAACTATTATAATTAATACATATATGAATATGAATACAATATAATAATTATAATAATTTTTATAGTGAAAGACTAGTGAAAATGTAAAGTCTTTTATAAGTAATTACTAATACAGTTAAAACTATAAATGAATAAAATACACTTATTATAATTAATATAGTAAATATTATAATTAATAAATATTATTATTAAAATATTATTAGAATATTTTTATAGTGAAAGAAGGCTCCTGTTTTCTATATAATAACTAATAATTAAAATTAAAACTAATTAATAAAATACAGTATTATTATTACAATAATAATAATAATATATAAACAATTCTAAGTAAAATATAGGAAATAAAGTATTATAATGACTATTATTAAAATATAATTATGATAATTTTAGTGAGAGAAAGCTCCTGTTTTATAAGTAATTACTAATACAGTTAAAACTAAAAATGAATAAAATTCATTATTATTATAATTAATAAAATGAACTTGAATGAATTATTATAATTAATACATATATGAATATGAATAAAATAAAATAATTATAATAATTTTTATAGTGAAAGAAAGCTGTTTTATAAGTAATAACTAATACAGTTAAAACTATAAATACTGTATTATTATAATTAATAATATATGAACTAAAAATATATATAATAAATTAATTATTAAATGTAATAAATATATGAGTATTATTAAAATATAATAATTATAATAATTTTTTCCCTGTGTCTCTGTCACCCTGTCACTCTTGTAGCCGGTAGAGGTGTGTATCCCGTATCGTAAAGCACGGAAAGGTGATGTGGCAGTTCGCAGGTTTGATGGTCAGTCTTGGACGACACTGCCCACCCTGACCAGGAGAGGAAGTGAGAAACACAGCTGCAGGCCAGGGGGCCGTCCAGCGCGGGTGAGCCAATCAGATCTTTCTCGGTCAAACGTTACGTTTCATATTGTTGAACCACCTGTTCACCATCATGAGAGCGTTACTGCACACATATATATATTCTGGTGTGTGTGTGTGTATGTAGTTGGCCTGCTGCAGTGTGTCGCAGTTCTCGTGGTTCGTGGCCGTCTCTCGTCCTTTCCTGGACAGTTGCTCCGTGTCCCCAGAGGGGGCGCTGCTGGTATCTCAATTCGACCCGGGGATCAAACTTACTTTCCCTCCAGAGTGCACAATAGGGACACGTACGGTCACACTGCAGGTCTGTACCTGAATATACTATAATAAACTCTGGTTTGAGTTTGAAAAAATATCCACTGTTTCTAATAATGAGCTAATCACACTGATGCTAATCATTGATCACATATTGTTCAGTTCTGTTTATAAATTTGTTTTTCCACCTTAGGTCCTACAGGTGGCGCTGTCTGAGGTACAGGACCTGACCGGAGACCCTCAAGCGAGCGCCAGCCCACTGCTATGCCTAAATCAAACTCCTAGCATTCACTTCCTTCAGCCAATCAGAGTGCAGGTTCCTCTTCCACCTGGAGTGACTGGTATTGCTAGGAAACTGTTTAATCATTAAACTGAGCAGATCTTAATCTTATTCCTGCCTGAGATTTACATTTACACACATTAGCGGTTTAATTTATTCTAGATGTTAATGCTGTTGAACAAATGAGGAAAATGTACAATGTGCTTATTATATACAATACCGAGTCTTTACCTTCAACACTAGATCTGTTGTTTTAGCATTTCAGATTCAACAAGTTTTATAATGTAATATAAATTTGTTTTTAATTTAGCAAATGGTATCCAATTCAAGAAAATCACAGCTGATGTTGTTTGTCATCATTCATTTTCTGAAACTGGAAGGTCAAGTTAAGTATGAGTATTATGGTATTGTGCTACATTCATATGTGTGTGTTCAGGACACATGGTGGACATGTCCCGTTTGCACCTGATGCACGGCGACCCCATGGCCCACACCTGGACTGACATCACCGCTCAGGTGTCGCTCTACGTTACGCACATCTACGCCGTCTTCTCAATCACACACTTCTCATGGTGAGCAGCGAAGAAATCTCTTCTGCTCATCAAGGCTGCATTTATTTGATCTAAAATACAGTTAAAACAGTAATAATGTGAAATATTATTACAAATTAATATAACTCTTTTCTATGTGAATATACAATATATTCACAGTTATTTTAGTCTTCAGTGTCACGTGTGTGTGTTCAGGTACTGGTTGTGGTACACCACTCACAGGTGTGTTAGTGGGGTTGTCAGGAAGATGTATCAGCGCTTGAAACAGTTCCGGGTTCGATTCCTGGCGCTTCAGAGGAAAAGCGACCCAGAGCAGGTTCTGCTGCAGTGCCTGCCGTCTGACAAGGTGAGTGTGTGTGTGGTTGCTATGTTGTTTCTAGGGTGTTCTGGGTAGGCTGTTGCTTACTAATGCCGTGGTTACACTAGACTTTGTTTTACAGGAAGTCAATCTGAACTTCTTTATAATTATAGCCTAGGTAGGATAAGCATTTTTTCATTAAAATTATACACTACACTTTTAGTATGGAAGTTTGTTTCTGCCACTAAATAAAAAATTAAAAAAGTAATTGCGACTTTTTATCTCACAATTCTGACTTTATATCTCGCAATTCTGACTTTATATCACACAATTCCGACTTTATTTCTCACAGTTCCGACTTGACTTTATAACTCACAATTCTGACTTTATATCTCACAATTCTGACTTTATATCTCGCAATTCTGACTTTATATCTCGAAATTCTGACTTTATTTCTCGAAATTCTGACTTTATATCTCGCAATTCTGACTTTATCTCACAATTCTGACTTTATAACTCACAATTCTGACTTTATCGTGTAATTCTGACTTTATATCTCGCAATTCTGACTTTATATCTTGCAATTCTGACTTTATCGTGCAATTCTGACTTTATATCACGCAATTCTTACTTTATATCTCGCAACTCTGACTTTATATCACGCAATTCTTACTTTATATCTCGCAACTCTGACTTTATATCTCGCAATTCTGACTTTATATCTCGCAATTCTAACTTTATATCTCGCAATTCTGACTTTATATCTCGCAATTCTGACTTTATATCTTGCAATTCTGACTTTATCGTGCAATTCTGACTTTATATCTCACAATTCTGACTTTATAACTCGCAATTCTGACTTTATCGTGTAATTGTGACTTTATATCTCGCAATTCTGACTTTATAACTCACAATTCTGACTTTATCGTGCAATTCTGACTTTATATCTCACAATTCTGACTTTATAACTCACAATTCTGACTTTATAACTCACAATTCTGACTTTAACTCGCAATTCTGACTTTATAACTCGCAATTCTGACTTTATAACTCGCAATTCTGACTTTATATCATGCAATTCTGACTTTATTGTGCAATTCTGACTTTAATCTCACAATTCTGACTTTATATCTCACAATTCTGACTTTATATCTCGAAATTCTGACTTTATTTCTCGAAATTCTGACTTTATATCTCGCAATTCTGACTTTATCTCACAATTCTGACTATAACTCACAATTCTGACTTTATCGTGTAATTCTGACTTTATATCTTGCAATTCTGACTTTATATCTTGCAATTCTGACTTTATCGTGCAATTCTGACTTTATATCTCGCAATTCTAACTTTATATCTTGCAATTCTGACTTTATCGTGCAATTCTGACTTTATATCTCGCAATTCTAACTTTATATCTTGCAATTCTGACTTTATCGTGCAATTCTGACTTTATATCTCGCAATTCTAACTTTATATCTTGCAATTCTGACTTTATCGTGCAATTCTGACTTTATATCTCGCAATTCTGACTTTATATCTTGCAATTCTGACTTTATCGTGCAATTCTGACTTTATATCTCGCAATTCTAACTTTATATCTTGCAATTCTGACTTTATCGTGCAATTCTGACTTTATATCTCGCAATTCTAACTTTATATCTCGCAATTCTGACTTTATCGTGCAATTCTGACTTTATATCTCACAATTCTGACTTTATATCTCGAAATTCTGACTTTATTTCTCGAAATTCTGACTTTATATCTCGCAATTCTGACTTTATCTCACAATTCTGACTATAACTCACAATTCTGACTTTATCGTGTAATTCTGACTTTATATCTCGCAATTCTGACTTTATATCTCGCAATTCTAACTTTATATCTCGCAATTCTGACTTTATATCTTGCAATTCTGACTTTATCGTGCAATTCTGACTTTATATCTCACAATTCTGACTTTATATCTTGCAATTCTGACTTTATCGTGCAATTCTGACTTTATATCTCGCAATTCTGACTTTATATCTTGCAATTCTGACTTTATCGTGCAATTCTGACTTTATATCTCACAATTCTGACTTCATATCTCGCAATTCTGACTTTATCTCACAATTCTGACTTTATAACTCACAATTCTGACTTTATATCTCGAAATTCTAACTTTATATCTCGCAATTCTGACTTTATCGTGCAATTCTGACTTTATATCTCACAATTCTGACTTTATATCTCGCAATTCTGACTTTATCGTGCAATTCTGACTTTATATCTCACAATTCTGACTTTATAACTCGCAATTCTGACTTTATATCACACAATTCTGACTTTATCGTGCAATTCTGACTTTATATCTCACAATTCTGACTTTATATCTCGCAATTCTGACTTTATCGTGCAATTCTGACTTTATATCTCGCAATTCTGACTTTATCTCACAATTCTGACTTTATAACTCACAATTCTGACTTTATATCTCGAAATTCTGACTTTATATCTTGCAATTCTGACTTTATCGTGCAATTCTGACTTTATATCTCGCAATTCTAACTTTATATCTTGCAATTCTGACTTTATCGTGCAATTCTGACTTTATATCTCACAATTCTGACTTTATAACTCGCAATTCTGACTTTATATCTCGAAATTCTGACTTTATATCTCGAAATTCTGACTTTATATCTCACATTTCTGACTTTATAACTCGCAATTCTGACTTTATATCTCGAAATTCTGACTTTATATCTCGAAATTCTGAGTTTATATCATGCAATTCCGACTTTATTTTTCTCGAAATTCTGACTTTACATCATGCAGTTCTGACTTTATAACTTGCAACTCTGATTTTTTCGACTCGTGATTCCGACTTTAAATCTCGCATTTGTGACTATATCACACAATTCTGAGAAAAAAGTCAGAATTGTGAGATAAAAAGTTACAATTACCTTTTTTTTTCATTCAGTGGCAGAAACAAGCTTCCATAAGCAGTCCTTGTTTAATTCTCTCTTTAGGCTGAAAGCAGGTTGTCGTCTCTGTCGGAGCAGTATGAAGGCCCACAGCCATCTGAGTTGTGTATCCTGCTGGAGGGAGAGCAGTTTTTCGCTGGCTTTGAGAGAGGCATTGACATCAGCGCAGGTGGACACATACATGTGACACACCACAACCTATACAGCATGAAAGATGCAAACTATTAATCATATTAAAGTTAACCTGAATGGTGTCCTCAGACCGTCCTGACTGTAAAGATGGCAGACTCTCATTCACCTTTTACTCTCACCTGAAGAACATTAAAGAGGTCCATGTGTGCCCAACCCACCCACAGCAGGGCACTGTGAGAGGACAGGTGAGACAGGGTTTGTTAGCTCCTCCCATGGTGGAATCTCATTGGTCGAACATTTAGCTTCACAGATTAACCTCAAAGGTGATTAGATGTGATGATGATTATGATATATATTTACCTCTACTTTAAAGAGATGTGTCCCTCCAGGTTTCATTTTACAGGGGTGAAGTGCCTAATGATCTTCCAGAGGAAGTAGCAAGTAAAAGAAAAGGTCACGACAACCAGTGGATGGCGACGCTTCCTTTGCGGATTCCTGTGAGCAATCTCAATGATCTAACTCCAGTGCATAATGCTGTGTTGTGTGTTGTTCAATGCTATATTTTGTATAATAAGATACCTCGCTCCTAAAGGCGTGTTCACACCAAGGTCGACAAATATATAACGATGCTGGTTAGGATGCTGCCTCTGCAGACGGTGGACAGGCAGCTCACTAGTGTTTGGAACAGAGCTCATGAGAAATATCTGAACTTGTCTAGAATTTAAACTATGACAGATGAATTTTTTAATAATATTTCCACACACAGAACGCTGACTGTGATGGGAACATCTCCGGCGAGCTGAACCTGGGCGACCCGGAGAGCGGCTACCTGACACAGACAAACCTGCTGTCCATCTCCTTACGCATCAACCAGGAGTGGCAGAATATCGGCATCAGCCTGGGCATCAGCTACGACCAGCTGGAACGAATCCGAAACCAACACAGGTGGGCATCAGATCAGAGCCGGTGGACAGTGTGGAAAGAGGCCGCCAGCAGATGGCGCTTTATGTCTGCTGAGGCCTATATTATAGGACAGATTTGCAACTGATATTACAGCACATGATCTTCAGGTCCACTTAACAATTCTGCCCCCCCTCCAGGTTATTGTATCTTGCAACTTTAGTGAACACTTTCTCATTGAATATTAATTATGTCTGGACAGTCCAGGAATTATTACCAAGCCAAATCCGTATGACCTCATTAATATTCATCATCACTTTTTTGAGATAAGATAGTAGAGAACGGACAGGATGCGAAGAGAGAAAGTGGGGGACTGGATTGGGACTCGGGTCGCCCCAACCGCGCTACACGTCAGATCGCTGACCATGAGACTATCGGCTCCAACTTCATGAGCTTTTTAGGACCGTTTACAGTTTACGTTTACATTTGATATCATAAGTTCAATGTTTTTTAGTTTTTTTTCAAGAGTGGTTTGCTCAATCAAAGATGGTTTAAAATCACTCATAATCACTATAGGAAATGCATTACAGAGAAAGAGAGAGGCAGTGTGAAAATATGTGATGGAGGAAAGAAATTAAGTGAATTTTGAGTGTTTTGTTTTGATCACTCAGCCATCTGGGACACAGCAGGAGACGGTACACATTCACACGCTTGCCTGCATGCTCATTTTGTCAAGCTCTCTATGTCCTTTTCTGTTGTTTGATCATTTTATTATCTTTATATTCTCTCAAGTCAAGTTAAATTTTAAGGTTACTGAAATTCACTTTATTTTAAGGTGTCCTTTTTACACTGTTATTAAAGACACGAGTAACATTAATTAAGAACATGTCCTTACTAAAGGCTTAGGGATTGGTTTAGGGTTAGTTCTTGTAATTATGCCTAATTTACTGTTATTACTAGAGTAAGTATATGTAATGTGTAACATGGACCATGCAAAATAAAGTTACCAGTTTCAATAAATGTGTTCTATTAGGCAACAATATAGCGGACAAAATGATAAAAAATTATGAATAATTAAATTAATACTAAAGTGTTGCAATCAATAGAAATGCAAAGAAATATCAGCATAAATGAGGCAAAAAATACATTTATGCCACAATTAATGTTAGTTTTTATTTTTATTTTCAAATGAATAATTATATACCTTATTTAGTCTCATATTTAGGACAATTAGGCACATTTTATTCACCAATTCTCATTACTGTAAGTTTTTTATGTGATGGTAATTTTATATAATATATATATATATATATATATATATATATATATATATATATATATATATATATATATATATATATATATATGTGTATATATATGTGTATGTGTGTGTGTGTGTAATATATATATATATATATATATATATATATATATATATATTATATAATTATGATTATGCAGTTTTAATTGTTTGTTTACATTAATGAAATTTATTTGTTATCAGTGCATAAATACCTTATTTATTTAGACTCACTTTTAATTTTATTTTTATTTATTTATCGCAACATTTCATTATATATTTAATTATTTTTTTATTATTTACTTAATTTTATATTATTGAATAAATAAATAAATAATTATTTCATTTTGTTTGTTATATCCATCCATCCATGCTTTAGTTGATATGACAAAATTTGTGTGTGTGTGTGTGTGTGTGTGTATATATATATAATGCAAATATAAAATAAAAATGCACAATGCAAAAATCTTAGTGGTCAAAAATAGGTTTATACAATAAGAATACTGTTTTATATATTTTTTTCATTAAAATCATAAATTAAAGGCAGCATATCAAATACTGCCATGATGTACACACACTGACATGACAGACATTGTGTACAATAACAGGAAACAGATCGTTTTTATACTCACGATTCTTAATTTATTTTTTAATAGTAATACAAATAAAATGTGTTTGTTTTGTCAGGGACAACTTTGGGGCCCAGGTATTGGCGATGCTCTTTCATTGGGCGAGAGGGCAGCAGGGGGCGGGGCCTGGGGCGGTGCAACGGTTGATGAAAGCGCTGGTGGACAGTGGTAGGCGGGACTTGGCGGAAGAAGTAGAGGACATAGTGACTCTGGGAAAGAGGAAGTATGAAGAATCACTAAAGCGAGTCGGGCTGGAGACACCAACTACCTCTGGAGACCCTCAGTCCAGCTGACACACACACACACACACACACACACACATGATCATGATGAGAGCGGAGGCCGAGAACATGACATTAACTCCCACCAGCAGCACTGGAGATGAACACAATGACACATACAGTGTGTCTTCTCACAGGACTCTCGTGTCTCTCAAGAACTCAGTGTCCAGCAGATGGATTTCATTTGTAGTGAGACACAATGTAGCACCTTTACACTGTGTCAAATGAGCCACGAGTGTTCGTTACATGTTATTTTTTAGTGTTTTTATCAAGAAACAATCAAAACATTTCATGTATGTAGTTGAAACTCATGTAGCCTCTTGAAAGGGGTCATATTTGACCTCAAAATCAAATGAAAAAGTTAATGAAATGAACTTATATTAAAGAAACGGGCAGAAATTATATTTTGCGTAAGGAAAATTAAGCCATTAAAAATTTTTATTGTGGCATTTTCAAAACAAGCACATTTTATCCCCCAACTCTCATAACTGTAATGCTTCCAGATCTTTCTCTGTTACTATTCCCAATATTTTCAGTGGCGATCCTCATTGTTTTGTTTGTTTGTTTGTTTGTTTGTTTGTTTGTTTATTTATGTATTACAAAAGCTGTGTGTTCATATTAAATTTTGCACAGTGTAAAAAAATCTTAATGGTCAAAAATGTATTTATTCAAAAGATTTATACAATAACACTGTTTTACAATTTTTAAAAAATGTAATAATAATTACTGCATTAAAATTTAAAAATCAACTATCACCATGATATACAAATATTGCGGCATTTAATAATAATAATAATTTAATACTACTACTAATAATAAAAAAAAAATAAAAATAAAACCACATTCTCATAATCTTAAGAAATGTTATATATATAATTTCGTAAGATTGAGTATATATATGCATATATATATATATATATATATATATATATATATATATATATATATATATATATATATATATATATATATATATACACAAATACATATATATATACATATATATACATATGTATATATCTTAAGAAACTATATATTATATTTTATATTAATTTATATATATATATATATATATATATATATATATATATATATATATATATATATATATATATATATATTGGTTACAAGAATGCTGTCCATGATAGTTTTATCATCTCCATTATTATTATTATTAGTAGTAGTAGTAGTAAATTTGTACATCATGGTGATATTTGATTTTTAAATTTTAATGCGGTAATTATTTTTTAAAAATCGTGTGTGTATATATATATATATATACAAGACTGCTGTTTTTTTTTTGCATTGAATCCATAATAATAATAATTATTATTATTATTATTATTCAATTATTATTATTAAATGCCAGAATATTTGCACATCGTGGTGATATTTGATTTTTAAATTTTAATGCGGTAACAATTATTTTAATTAAAAATATATATATATATCAGTGGCGTGCAGTGGTGTTCTGAAATGAGGAGGCACATTTTTTTATTTATTTATGAATCAATGTAAATTCATGCATTACTCTTAATGTTGACACATCTTCCTTGTTAAATGAACATTACATTACATTAAAAAAGAAATACAATTCTATTTTGTAATTTTACATTAACAATGTATTGTAATAAATGTTCTATTTATCAAAACCAAGTCAATCTCTTCAAGTTAGTGTTTTAAGCATTTCTACATTCATTCCAAAATAATAACTAAAGGTAATAATAATTTAAACAATATATTTTATTGTTGTATTGCTGTTTTTCTTTTTAATAGTCAATAGGCTATTTTGGATCATCAGTCATGCTCCGTAAACACGTCTGTCACAGACATGGATTGTATTTTTAATTTCACCAATCTGATTGCACTAAAATCCCAGCAGTCATCATGCTTTCAGTCCATTTCAGGTTTGATTTTGACGTGACATAAAGCGGTGATATTTAACTGTGATCTGTTTACTTACTTTTCAATTAGTCTTCCCATTGACGCCATCATTTGTTCAGTCAAACTGACGCACAGAACGAGCACGTCAACGAGAGGCGGGATTTATCGCACAAACCAATCATATTTAATCACAACCAATTACATCCAATCATAGCGTGATGGAGACATTGCCTCCTCTCACGTGACTTTCCCCCATTCATTCTCAATTACCCCCCACAAAACCCACCGCACACCGGGGTTCTGATGATGATTTTCTATGAGAGCAAAGGGAGGCATGACTCCTGCTGTAACTTCACCTGCGGGTGTCGCTATTGGGCAGTGTTCCTTTAGAATTACGTGTGACTTGCGCTCTTTTTAATGTCATAATTTGTCATATTTGTGTTGTTTTATATGTAATATGGATTATTTTCTCATCCCATTTTTTTTTTTTTTTTTTTGAGGAGGCGCTGCCTCCCTTGCCTCCTCGGAGGAAACGCCCCTGATATATATACATATGAATGAGAATTTGTAAAAACGTGTTCATTTGTCAAGAAATTAATGCAAAAATGCACAATGCAGAAATCCTAGGGATATAAAAATAGGCAAAATCTTTATGCAAAATCAAAATTTATTTTGTAGTACAATATGAGCAGAACATTCATCCCACACAGCATTATGAGCATCTGACAGTCCAAATATGATTAAATTATTAAATCAGTGAAGTTCATTATTCTGTTTTTTGGTAACAAGTGGGGTGTATTCCTCAATCCAGAGGATGATGTAGTATCCTTCTATATTTAACTCAAGGTCACCGTTGCGTCACGTCGATGACGTCAGCACGCGTTTTTTTGCCTTTGCTTTAAAGGATTAGTTCACTTTCAAATATAATTTTCCTGATAATTTACTCACCCTCATGTCATCCAAGATGTTCATGACTTTCTTTCTTCAGTCGAAAAGAAATTAAGGTTTTTGATGAAAACATTCCAGGATTTTTCTCCATATAGTGGACTTCAATGGAGCCCAAACGGTTGAAGGTCAAAATTACAGTTCCCTCCGATCCCAGATGAGAAATAAGGGTCTTATCTAGAGAAACCATCGCTCATTTTCTAAAAAAAAATAATAATAAATTGTATGCGTTTTAACCATAAATGCTCATCTTGAACTAGCTCTCTTCTTCTCTATTAGAAATCCAGCAGTGTAGATGCTGTTAAGTGTTTTACTGCCCTCCTCAGGTCAAACTAAATTGTCACATTCAATATGCTAGTGCAAGTATAAAACAATTAGTTCAAGCCTCAAACACACCACTACAAGTCAATTAACCATTGTAAGGACTTAGAAAACTATTTATGAAGGTAAAAAAGGTTACTTAGTTCTGCTTTAAAACATTTTTTAGATGGTTTCTTTAGATAAGACCCTTATTCCTCGTCTGGGATAGTGTAGAACGCTTTGAAGCTGCACTGAAACTGTAATTTTGACCTTCAACCGATATTAAAGTCCATTATGGAGAAAAATCCTGGAATGTTTTAATCAAAAACCTTAATTTCTTTTCGACTGAAGAAAGAAAGATATGAATCTTGGATGACACGGGGATGAGTAAATTATCAGGAAATTTTAATTTGAAAGTGAACTAATCCTTTAACAGCAGAAAATCTGAGTGCGCAGTAAACACCAGTAACCAGTAGGCGGCGTCCAAAACGGTCACTTTCTCCCGTCCTCTCCTCCTCCCGTCGTGTCGTGCTTTTACTCCCTCCCTTTCCTCCAAACACACACGAACGCGAGTAACACCGGCAGCTTTAACTATTATCACACTGTCACCGGAGCAACATCATCACATGAAGCCATAATAATCCGGAATAACGGGACAAAACAGCAGGATCTGGTATGTAGCGCTGTTATACTCTTCCATAACGCTTTATTCCTTTGACCAGCATTTGTATCATATTAATATTAGTATTCGTGTCGCATAAACGTTGTTCAAACATTCGTGATTTGATCGGTCGCCGTTTTAAAGCAGAAGAAACAGAAATAACGGTACTGCCGTTCATTAGATGTGATGCGGCGGTTCGTTTCCCGTTATGTGGCAAAACACGATTCCCACGATGACGCGTTTAATATCAAACGTTATAGAAACGAGAACGCGCCTCTTTGACAGCTTCGTTATTTCTAACGGCAGCGTTCAAGTCTGCGTTCCGCGCGCGCACACATCTGTTTTTCATCATACAGCGGTGCGCGTGTCATCTGGGTGATTTTGAACCGGTCGTACGTTAGTTGGGTTCGATCCCCGCGGGATTAACCGGCTGCGTGATGATGATATCTGATCAGAGGGCTGTATTTCTGTACAAGATCTGCAGCGGATCATCACCAACATCAGGGGGCTGCGGCGCGCGCGTTCTCGATGCGCCGTGCGCGCTCTTGAATCTCAGATTTGAACAGGATTCTCTGCAGCAGAATTATGTCATCAGACACTATCAGCGACCTCGTTCAGATACTGCAAATATTTCTTCACTGATTTTGGCAGTTTGATTTACAATGGTGAAATAATTGCGTCATTGGACTTGTAACGTTACTGGTGGGATGTACCATGGTGTTAAACTGGAAATACCATGTATTTTTTTTTAAAAAACATGCTACTTTTTTGTTAATTGCTTAATCTGGCTTGAAATAATTGGGATATTTGCTGCTGTTTCTCATATTGACTAATCTTTACCTGTCTTTGAAACACAATCTCGTCTCAGGTGACCTTTAGTGTAAGTTAAACGACGGCTCAAAGGTGAAAGATAACTAAGACGACAAGAACGCCTTGCAGATTACAGATTTCTTGTAAGTTGTCCTACAGTCACTGCCGTATGAAGATGCTGTCTCACTTCAAAATAATAACTATTTAAATTTTTAGCTTACTTTGATTTTATATTTTAAAGGGGACCCCTTTCATAAGATTCTCCAGAATGTGTCTGTGAAGTTTCAGCTCAAAATCCCCCACAGATCATTTATTAGAGCTTGTCAAATTTGCCCCTATTTGGGTGTGAGCAAAAACACGCCGTTTTTGTGTGTGTCCCTTTAAATGCAAATGAGCTGCTGCTCCCGCCCCCTTTCCAGAAGAGGGTGGAGCTTTAACAGCTCAACAACAACAAAGCTGGAGAATCTCACGCAGCCAAAATGAGGATTGTCAGTAACGGTGTTCAGCCTTACATTGTTCAAACCGGAGTCGACACTGATGGAGAGACTCAGGAAGAAGTTACAACTTTTAGACGTTTCTGAATGGTTAGTGGATAAATTTATGTAGTTGCTGTGGAGTTGATTCAACTCATCCACTAGCATGTGCCGTCATGTTCATCTTTTGTGTTGAATTGACCCTCGTTTGGTGTAAAATGACGGCATGAACAACACTCTACTACAACAACTCTTCCTCTTCTCTAAAGCAGCCCAACATGACCTCACCTCCTTTGTTGTGTGTTCTTGGGGGTGGGGTTTATGTAAATTTGGCGGTTAGTGATGTCACTAACCCAGGAAGAAGCTCGTTGTAGTCCCTACCAGCCGTTTGTTGTAGTCCTTAAAAAGTGATTTCTGTAAAAGAAAATCTCTCCCTTTGCATTGAACTTTGAGCGTCATAACTTTTGTTTATGCTCAAACAGCAACATTACACACTAACTAAAGTTAAAAAAGTGAAATCATAATCAACCACCCATTTAATATTGTTTAATTAGATACAACACTGCATTGTGTTCAAATACATTTTTAAAGCTTTCTTTAAATTCTTACTGACTTGTTAGTGAGCATCAGGAGAGAAAGCGAGAGTGAAACAGCAAACAGTCTGAACACACACACACACACACACACACACACACACACACTTGCGAGAGAGAGTACTGTACATCAGCTAACCAATTAACCATCAGACAGCGAGAGCTCATGTGCTGATGGCTCTGAGTGGCTGATATTCATCTCTCTCATCACTCTTTACACTCAGGAAATCTGTCTTTGCTCTTCAGTCAGCCAGTCATCACTGTCGGCTCATTTCTGCACACATTGATTCACTGGTCAAACTCTGAGGCTGGGAATCTACTGAGCGCTGGGTTAGTCTATTTCTTTCTTACAGAATTGGGGGATCCAAGTATTTTTTCGACACACACAATCGATAGTTAAAAAAATAAAATATATACTGCAAAAAATGGTGTTCTTACCAGTCCAAATATCTAAAAATTCTTAGATCAAGAAGCATTTTCTTGACAAATAAAAATTATTTTCTTGTTTTTAGGAAAAATATGTCAAAAGTGAGTTTTTCCTTTAAAACAAGCACAATAATCTGCCAGTGGGGTAAGCTAAATAATCTTAATCCAAACTGCAAACAAGATTATATATCTTATTTTTGGTTTAAAATAATATTATTTAGCTTGTTTTAAGGAAAAACTCACTTAATTTTGACTTATTTTTTCCTGAAAACAAGAAAATAATTTTTACTTGGCAAGAAAATGCTTCTTGATTTAAGAACTTTAACATATTTTGACTAGAAACAAGACAAAAACTGTAAGTAAGGGCAGCATTTTTTGCAGTGTATTTTATTATTTTATTTTTATTATATTATTTCATATTTTTCAAAATTAACAAGTAAAAAAAATGGAAAGTATATATATAATATATATATAATGTTAAAAAATGACGTCGTTGGTGCCGATAGCCTCGTGGGCAGCACCGACATATAGCGCCGTTGCGCTTCGGGCGATCCGAGTTCGAGTCAAGGCTCGCGGACCTTTCCCGATCCCGCCCCACTCTCTCTCTCTCTCTCTCTCTCTCTCCCACCTCACTTCCTGTCCACTCTATACTATCCTATCACAATAAAGGCAAAAATCGCAAAAAAAATTAATCTTTTAAAAAATAATGTCATAAAATACAAAAATAAAATTATACCATATTATATATATATATATATACACACACACAATTTGTTCTTATTTACATTTAATCATTCAGCAGATTTGAATTTTCATTCATTTGAACAGTTAATGTCTATAAACTTGCTCAATGTTACGTTTGATTTTTTTGCAGTACAATTTCTGTTTATCGCTGTGTTTTCCATGGTGTTCCATGATGAAATTATGTTTATTTTTCTATTGAAATAAACAACACAATTTACAATATTATTAATAATATTAATATTAACAATATTGTTCCCATCTCACAGTTTTAGTCCTAAACAAAAGTCAAATGATTTATACATAAGTTTGAATAAACCAATCAAAAGAATCTGTGACTTGTATTGGATGTCATTAACATATTGGACATTATTATCAACCACCCTGCTCTCATCATCGGACATTATAATCTCTCTAATGACTGATTGTCGTCTTTATAGTAATAATATTTGTCCTCTTCTGATGCACCTCACTGGGATGCATGATGATATTTGTTTGTTCCCTGCAGTACCAGCTAAATTGGTTGTTAAATTTCACTCCATGTCATCCCATGCGGACGTGTTTAATCAGGAAGCACAGCTGGATTATTCTGAGTTTGAAGCACAATACAACTAAACCTCCTGAGATCAGACACAGACAGCAGTCAGACTGAAACCATGACAACAGTCTGCTGAGACACCGATGAGATAGTAGAGAGGATAGAAATACTGTACATAAAGCTTCCACTGTTTCTACAGTGATTCCACAGAAGAACCATTTTTAGTTTCCCCAAAGAACATTCTAAAAAGACCCTTTTGTGGAATGGAAAGATTCCATATGGATGTTGAAAGTTCCATCAATGCCAATAAAGAACCTTGATTTTTAAGAGTGTAAATAAATGGGCCATTTCAAGAGATCCAGGGTCCTTTGAACTTCAGACGCTGAACACACACACACACAAGTGGAGTCGGTACAACATGTGTTATCAGAGTCAGATGAATGACGGGTGTGGTTTGGTCAAAGGTGCACAGATTTTTACTGGATTCAGGAACAACAGCTGTTCCCTGCTGGAAAAACCAGGCCATAACTGCATAAAGAACAATCATCTTAAAGGGTTAGTTCACCCAAAGATGAAAATTCTGTCATTTATTACTCCCCCTCATGTCGTTCCACACCTGAAGACCTTCATTCATCTTCAGAACACAAATTAAGATATTTTTGATGAAATCCGATTGCTCAGTGAGGCCTGCATCGCCAGTAAGATAATTTTCAGATGCCCAGAAAGCTACTAAAGTCATATTTAAAACAGTTCATGTGACTACAGTGGTTCAACCTTAATGTTATGAAGTGACGAGAATACTTTTTGTGTGCCAAAAAAAAACTAAATATCTAGTGATGGGCGATTTCAAAACACTGCTTCATGAAGCTTCGGAGCTTTACGAATCTTTTGTTTTGAATCAGTTGTTTGGATCGTGTATCGAAGTCACGTGAAGTATTGAAAATTCAAAACACTTATGACGTAACGAAGCCTCGTTTACTGAAATCACGTGATTTTTGGCACTCCGAACCACTGATTCGAAACAAAAGATTCGTAAAGCTCCCAAGCTTCATGAAGCAGTGTTTTGAAATCATCCATAATTAATGTAATATTGTCATTAAGTAAGCATTTTGGGGTGAACTAACCCTTTAATACTTTTGTTTAGCATGGATTCAACTGTTTTTAACATTGAAATGTTTCTTGAGCACCAAATCATCATATCAGAATGATTTCTGAAGGATCATGTGACACTGAAGACTGGAGTAATGATGCTGAAAATTCAGCTTTGATCACAGGAATAAATTACATTTTAAAGTATATTAAAATAGAAAAGCTTTATTTTAAATGGTAATAATATTTCACAATATTACTGTTTTTACTGTAGTTTTTTAACAATTTATATTTTTTTGTCAGGAACTATCCATTTTAGGCTGTTTTTATACAATATACTATTTGGTTTGTCGCTCATCCAAGGTGGTTTACCAGCTCTAACCAGGTTCAGTCATTGGTAGACCAGCTGATGATCATAAACGATGGGCTAGAAACATCTTCCAGCAGGAGTTTACAGTAAGAAACTGTGGCATGTCCGGAATGAATGATTGTAATGTTAAACACACACACACACATTCTTGGCTTCACCAGCTGCTTGTGTTCTCAGGTCGGCTTCACCTACTTTCCTCTCCTCCTCCTCCTCCTCTCCCTCCATCTTCTCTCTCCTCCCACCAGCTGTCTCTCATTACAGCTCCCTCTTTACACTCCTCCATCCTCGCTCACTCTCTCTCTCTCCATCCCTCCGTTTGGCAGAAACACAACATGTTCATGGGTGGATTTTATATTTAATTTTTTTTTTTTTTTTTAAATATGATGGGAATATAATACAAAAATAACAAGGGAGGTATAGAGATACTATCAGATAGTAATACCATGGTATTTATTTCCTACTGTATGTTAAAGAATACCATGGTGGGTGTGCTATCAGAGGGTATTTTTATATACATTACTGTTCAAAAGTTTGGGGTTTATTTGATCAAAATTATAGTAAAAATAGTGAAATATTATTCCAATTTAAAATAAATATTTTCTATGCTAATATATATTAAAATGTAATTTATTCCTGTAATCAAAGCTGAATTTTCAGCATCATTACTCCAGTCTTCAGTGTCACATGATCCTTCAGAAATCATTCTGATATGCAGATTTTCTGCTCAAGAAACATTTCTGATTATTATCAATGTTGAAAACAGATGTGCTGCTTCATATTTTTGTAAAAAAAAACATTTTTTCAGGGTTAGAAAGGTCAAAAGAGCAGCATTTATTTGAAATAGAAATCATTTGTAACATTATAAATGTCCTTTGCTGTCACTTTTAATGCCTCCTTTCTGAATTGAAAAGAAAAAAATCATACTGACTCCAAACTTTTGAACGGTAGTGCATGTAAGACAAAATACGAGTGATTGATTATTGTCTTAATATTGACTAGTCAGCACAGACGTGTGTATGAACATATTAACGCTGTGCGTTCATTAGTCGCAGTGAATTACATTCACAAACACATAAACGACAGACATGAAATCTCTGGCGCTCATTCAAAGAATTTTTAAAGCCATCTTCAGTCCGTTTCCATGACAACTATCTCAGTTCTGTTGTGTAGAAATATAGTGTTTAGAGTGGCTCGCCCTTGCTGGATGAGCGTGAAGATCAGAGCAGCAGTTGTTGTGGATAGTTGACATCATGTGGCGAGTGTTTTCTGTTCCTTTCCGATGGTCTCAGGAGTTTAAATGGGGTCAGAGTGCTTTTGTAAAGTGCATACGCACACTTATACTGTTGTGCATGCTGGGTAACAGCTCAGCGTTTGCTGAAAGTGCCCATTCATTTACATTATTATCTCCTCAGTGGCATTAAAAGTAACAAATGACATGGACAAAATCAAGTCCTGCACTACATTTGTTCTTGTTTGAAAGGCGTTTAATTCAGATATTCGTCACAATAGGAAAGAAAAGATGCAACTTCTGTGTCTGTGTGTGTTGTGCAAAAATTAATTTGAGTTAAAACATATTAAACTAAAATTTGTGGTTACTTACGTTTTTTAGCTAGAGTACGTGAGACTATTTTGAGCCTGTTTGTGCTCTGAAGAACATTTGATTTGAGTTTAAGACACTGAGTTTAAAACACACACACACACACACACACACACACACACACACACACACACACACACACACACACACACACACACACACACACACACACACACACACACACACACATCTTGTCACAAGACCAAACCACTACTAACACAAAAAGATCATTCTCAGCTTCTTCTGTTCCTCTATTGATTGAAAGCGAAAGCTAAACATTCATGAAGTGTCAGAGCAAACTATCATTGTTTAGATATTAATCTTCAATACTGGAGACAGTTTCTTTGAAGTATCAACTTTTTCTCTTTTTTCTTAAAAATAGACTTCAAATGAAAGTTGATGACATGCACAAAAAATGTTATTTTAGTATTATTTAAATACTTTTGTAGCAATGATTAATATTTTGAAATATTTTTTAGTTTTAATTTTAGTAATTGTATGCGCTTTCGTCATTTCTATTTAGCTTTTAGTTTGAGTTATTTTAGTTCTTCAACTTGAACTTATTTTATTTCACTTAGTAGCCAGTTCAACATTTCTAAGTTTTCTATATTTATTTTATTTCAGCTTTTAGTAATTTTTAATAGTTGTACTCTCAGTTTTATTTATAGATAACAATAACAACACTGGTAATATGTGGATTCCATAAAGAACCTTTAACATCCATGGAATCTTTCCACTGTACAAAAGGTTCTTTATAGATTATTAAAATGTTCTTCATACTAAGAAAAAATGGCTTTTAAGAATGTTCACTGAAGGGTTCTTTGGGGAACCGAAAATGGTTCTTCAGATAACATTACCACAGCATTGCAATTGCTGAAAGAGTACGGCATTTATGAAATACCTGTTCTCAACTTAGCCCATGCTCCATCCAAAAAAAAAAAAAAAAAAAAAAAAAACACATAACAGAAACTCTTGGGATAGCAAAGCATTAAATACTACAAATCCCCCCTTAACATTAATCTTGCACAAAAACCATTATATAACACTTAATTTTAGCATTTATTCTCCCTTTTGAGTGTCATGGCAAAGCATGCTGGGAATAAAAAATAGAAATCCCAGCCCAGTTTCAGGTAAATTTAAGTTTGTCTAAATGAAAAGAAACAAGTTCATAAAACTCAAAACAATGAAACAATTCAGGTTGAGAAAACCCTTAGTTATAAGGTTAAGAGTACCCTTAGTGAAACATGACCTTCAACCGTTTGGTGCCCATTGAAGTCCACTATATGGAGAAAAATATTTTTTTAAGAATATTTTTTGTAAGATTTATCCTTTTATCATTGTTGCTTGACCTTCATGTGTCTGAGACCTTGTGAAAGAAATTAAATATCACTGATAGTAGGAACATTGTGCCAGTCAAAACAGACCTGATATTCCCTCGAATCATGAGGAAGACTCTGGGAGAAGTTAAAATCAGCAGGATGGAAATATAATAGTCCTGCTGAAAGGACCAGAAGGTTTCCAAACTGGTTTGTGTTGGTTAGCGCTGATCTAACATATAATAATGTTTATGGTAAATCTAAAAGAGAGTGCATTCACTGTCTTTGAGTGAAGAAAAAGAGGAAACCAGACAGAGAAAATGCAGAATTGAAGGTAGAAGAGTCCAGTCCAGTCAGCAGAAATCAGGAAATGCATCAGTGGAGAGCAGAAGGAAGAGAGGGCGGAGACAGGGCAGAGAGAGACGTGCTGATTGGCTGAACAGAGGGGAGGAACAAGGGGGAAAGACAGACTGTCTTCAAGTTGTTCAAATTCCACATATGATTAGCAGGAAACACACACACACACGTGTTCCTCTCAAACAACTTCTGGCTCTTGTTATTGTGCGGGTTACGTGACCATTAAAGCTGCTGACAAACACTTTCAGCTGTGAATATAGTGAACTGGGTTGGGTTGTTGGTCTTAATGTAGTTCACCATGATAATGCTACATTTCAACAGCGTTTAAACAACGTTTCAGTAACCACAATATACAACATAAAGACAGTTTTTACATTGTAGATCATAAAAGTAGACCACTAAAGCAGGATCAGTGACAAAAAATTCATTATTTATCACTTTAATATAATTTTACATAACATACTGTGGATATATATTACAAAAAAATATCTAGTTTGATTAAAAGTCTTAATTTGTCAGATTTGTGCCAGTGTTATTTTAGCATTATTTATGCACTTGCATAGTATTGAATTAGCTTTTATTTTTAGTTTGTTTTAGTACTCTTATTATGTGATTTTGTCGTTTTTATTAGTTTTTTATATTTCAGTTTAGCATTAATTCATTTTTCATTTCAGTTTTAGTAAGTTTAGTACATCAACTTAAACTTATTTATTTTTTTTTCTAATGCCAAGGCAACATTTTTAAGTTTGAAAGTTTAAATTTTTTCATCTAATATTTATATATTTTATTTGATTTCAATGGCATTGAGCCATAGCCTGCTTGATGTGAATTTGTGAATTTCTTCTTTAATTCAGTACTTCAGGTGAATTGAGTCAACATGAAAACAGAATTGACACTTTTTACCCTTAATCCATTTTTCTGTTCCTATTGTGGACGGAAATTTAATGTTATTCCAAATAAAACAAAAGTTTGTCTTCATAATCTTTCAAAGTTGTTCTGAAATGACTTTCTGTTCTCGCCTGGTGTCGTTCTGCCCTCTTATTTTTCTACCACTTCTAATTTTGAATCCATTTATCACCATCCAATTAATTCCCAAAGCAAGTTCTGCCCTACATTTGTTTTTTTTTTTTGTTGAACATCCAGTTTTAATCAGAAATGTCACATTACAGAAGTAAATATGCTTACAAATGCTATTTCATGACTTTAAAATAGGGTTGACCCCAGTAAACTGGGACTTAAAAGTTTGAGATTGTCCACTTTAGACCACCTCCAGATGAAGTCGAATATGCATTGACCGGATTGCTTTCGTAGTGGAAACGCTCATGTGGTCGAATGTGTTCGAACACCCGCAGACGACCGCCTACTCTCCACCTACTGACCTAACACGTAAACGTTATGGGAAGCGCGCTAGCCAGAAGGGATTTAAACTTTGTCGGCTGAAGACCCAAGTTTGGTTTGAAGACAAAAAATGTACCAAGCACAATGTTCTCTCTCCATTCCTGATTTCTAACACGCACTCATCTGGTTCGGATGGTCTTGTAGCTGTCAGAGCAGAAATGAAAGCTGATGCTCTCTGTATGTTTTTCCGTCGTCTCCGGACGCGTTCATATGTAAATTGCACGAGCTTATTTTGTATTGAAAGATCTAAAACCGCCCAAACATTTACCCGCCCAAAGACCCTCCCCTAGAAGAAATCAGGACAGAATGGTCAAAGAGACCAAAGTGCTTCTTAATACCAGGTGTAAACGGCCTGTGAGAGAGAGACAGGCTGTTCCCTTTCGATACTTCACTCGTACTGCGTATGGGGAAAGGTCTCCCTTTTTCCCCGCTGCTGAAGCCTTTTTCAATAACGCAGTGTAACTGCACCGTCATTGGTTCACTCATAGACAAGTTGTTGAACCAATGGCGGCGCGGCATAGCTGCGCGGCCTATGGCGACAAAGCGCGCGAATATTCCCGCCGAAATGGGCGGGGTATAGGGCTATATAAGCAGGCGTTTCGCCATAGGATTTCAGTGTTTTCTCCTTCAGCGACGACATCTACTTCTCTTCGCTGATCTCCGCCTGAAGCCGAAGAAGCTCGCCGCCTTCTGCTCTCGCCGCCGTCTGAAGAGGCTCCCGCAGCGGACTCGCCTGGACTCGCCGGTGGAAGAAAGCGCCGGCACCCTCGCGGACTGCAGCTTCTAGCGCCGTCGCCGAGCCGCCGCCTCCCGCTTCCCGCTTCCGGCCGCTTCCTGTGCGTCCCCTGCCGCCATCCGGCGCGCCGCCTGAGAGCTTCATCCGCGGCTTAAACGCCGCTCTAAAGAGCGATTTCCAGCGGTTTTCACCGCTTTAAGAGCTTCCGCGGCCCTCGCCGCTCTAAAGAGCCACCCAATTGCCGTTTTCACGGCAGCGGCGTCTCACGATGCCCCGCCACTCATGTGGTACTTGCAGGGCCCCCCTGCACGACGACGATGGACACAGCGAGTGTGTCGCTTGCCTGGGCAAGCCCCACGCAGACGGCGCGCTCGCTGGAGACTCATGCCCGCACTGCGAGTGTATGAGTCTCGCTTCCCTGCGCTCGCGGGTCGCCTTCTTCACTGAGGGCGATCTCGCCGCTCGCGCCCTCCCGTCTCCTTCCTCCCGCGGTCCGGCGAGGAAAAGACAGCGGGGTAGAGCGACTCAGCGCCAGGAGTTGAGCGAGCTCACGCCGGCCCAGCCCCGCGTGCCTCGCCCTCTCCTCCCAGGGAACTCTCTCCAGTTCTGTTCTCTCGCCCTGAGCAGCGTCCCTCCGCAGAAGCGAGTGACCTCGTCTCATTCGGGGGAACAGACGACGAACAAGACGACTCCATGTCTCTTGCGGCTTCCGAAGCGGAAGGATGGGCTGGCGAGCCGGAAGACCCCGCTCCACCGCCTCCCTTGGAACCCATCGAGCATGGCCAGGGCATGGATGCCCGAGCTCTTCCGCATCCTGTCTAGAGCCGTTAGAAGAGCTGGACCTCGAGTGGGCCCACTCCAGAGGAGCCGTCTCGCAGCCGCCTGGACGAATGGTTTCTGCCAGGCCGCCGCCAAGCACCTCGCCAGCGTTCAGCGCCCTTCTTTCCTGAGGTCCACGAAGAGCTGACGAAGTCGTGGCGCGCTCCTTACTCTGCCCGCCTCCACACTACGCACCGCTCCGCCCTCACCGCCGTCGACGGCGCCGAGGAGAAGGGATACGAGCGCTTGCCACCCCTAGATGAAGCGGTGGCTGCTCACCTCTGTCCTCCCGCGGCTGTGGGTTGGAAGACGAAGAGGGCCCTTCCTTCCAAGCCCTGTCGGACCACCTCTACTCTGGCTGGACGGGCTTACACCTCGGCGGGCCAAGCTGCCTCTGCGCTCCACACCATGGCCATATTTCAAGCATTCCAGGCCAAACTCCTCCGCTCTCTGGATGAGTCTGGAATCGACGCGCCAGCCTTCAAAGATCTCCGCAGCGCCACGGATCTTGCCCTGCGAGCTACGAAGGCTACGGCCCAGGCCATCGGTCGTTCCATGGCCAGCCTGGTCGTGTTGGAGCGCCACCTGTGGCTCAACCTAACGGAGATCAAAGACCTAGACAAGACGGCCTTCTTAGACGCCCCGGTCTCGCCTTCTGGTCTCTTCGGGCCTGCAGTGGATGGCTTCACTGAGCGCTTTACTGCCGCGCAGAAATCGTCTCAGGCTATGAGGCATTTCTTGCCTAAGCGCTCCAGCTCCGCTTCTGCGTCTAGCCGCCCCAGGACTGCGCCGGCTCAGCAGAACAAACCAGCCCCACCTGCAACACAGGCAGCGCCGCCCCAGGAGCATCGCCAGCGCTCGCGCCCTGCGAAGCGCCCTCCCTTCCCGAGGCGCCAGGGACCCCGGCCCAGGATTGTGCTGGACCCGGTGCCTCCGAAGTCGTCCTGATTCGTCGGACAGGAAGAGGATGGGGGACCGTCCCGTTACGACCGGACCACCCCAAAAGCTCCCACGGGTAATTTCCCCTCCGCCTCGTTTATTTCCGGGCGTGGGAAACATACTCCAAGTGACAGCTGGGCCCACACCTGTTGCGCCCACTCCAAACGCCGTTTTCACGGCGGACAAATTTTTACCTCATCACAAAAAGAGCAAATTTCCTCTTCCACCCCTCGCGGTGTACGACCCTCTCAACGGCGGTCTGTCACCCAACATTATTCAACCCCTAGCCACTCGGGCCGAGGCCTGGCAGGCCATCCCCGATGTGTCAGAATGGGTCATGGGGATCGTAAACCAGGGCTACTCGCTCCAGTTTGCACGACGGCCCCCCGCTTCGCCGGGGTGCTTCAAACATCGGTCAATCCGGACGACGCTCATGTCCTCCGGGCCGAAGTCATGTCGTTGCTGGAAAAAGGAGCTGTGGAAATGGTTCCTCCGTCAGAGAGCGAGACAGGCTTTTACAGCCGCTACTTTCTGGTCCCCAAAAAGGATGGCGGTCTCAGACCCATCCTAGACCTCAGGCTTTTGAATCACTCCCTCATGAGACGGAAGTTCAAAATGCTGACGCTGAAGCAGATCCTCGCGCACATTTGCCCCGAGGACTGGTTCTGCTCGCTGGACCTGAAGGATGCGTATTTTCACATCCAGATAGCCCCCGTCACAGACGATTCTTGAGATTCGCATACGAAGGGGTGGCATACCAATATACGGTCCTGCCCTTCGGGCTGTCTCTGGCTCCCCGCACTTTCACCAAGTGCATGGACGCGGCGCTTTCCCCTCTGAGACAGATGGGAATCCGGGTTCTGAATTACCTCGACGACTGGCTCATCTTAGCCCGTTCGCGAGACGAGCTGGAACGCCACAGATCCGTGCTCCTCAGCCATCTACAATGCCTGGGTCTCAGGGTCAACTTAGCCAAGAGCTCGCTATGCCCCACTCAACGAATTTCGTTTCTGGGAGCAGTTTTCGACTCGGTCCGTATGACGGCAGTAGTCTCGCCAGAGCGCGCCCTGGCAATTCAGCAGCTCACGGCATCTGTCACGAACAAAGCCTATCTCCCTCTGAAGTTTTTCCAGAGGCTGCTAGGGCTGATGGCTTCCGCCTCCCCGGTGCTGCAGCTAGGCCTTCTTCGGATGCGGCCTCTTCAGTACTGGTTGAAGTTCCGGGTTCCTCCCAGCGCATGGCGGCACGGCCGCCTATGTCTCAAGGTCAATCGGGCCTGTCTTCTAGCCCTGAAACCTTGGATGGATCCAGTATGGTTCCAACGCGGAGTCCCCTTACAGGCGGTCTCACGGAGGACGGTGCTCTCAACAGAGACGCCTCCAACTTGGGCTGGGGCGCTGTGTGCGAGGGCAGACCGGCCTTCGGCTCGTGGAGCCACGAGGAAAGCCATCTACACATCAACTGTCTAGAGATGCTAGCAGTGATGAAAGCCCTTCAGTTCTTTCAGGCTTACTTGACGGGACGTCATGTTCTAGTTCGGTCAGACAGTATGACGGTGGTGTCATACCTGAACCACCAAGGCGGTCTTTCGTCCAGCCGCTTATGCGCTCTGGCGAAACGACTGCTGGAATGGGCTCTTCCGAGGCTTCAGTCGCTCAGAGCGACTCATGTTCCTGGCAGGAACAATCTGGGTGCGGACATGTTGTCACGGAGCAACATCCCCTCCGACGAGTGGATGCTCCACCCCCAAGTGGTCCTCACGATCTGGGAGTTCTTCGGGAAGGCAGGAGGTAGACCTCTTCGCCTCAGAAGACAACTCTCATTACCCAACATTTTTCTCGAAGGAAGTAGATGCTCTGGCCCACACATGGCCCAGCACGCTCCTTTATGCTTTCCCTCCGATCGCACTGATCCCCCAGGTCATCAGGCGTATCAGAGAAGACCAGCACAGAGTCCTTCTGGTGGCCCCGCTCTGGAGGAACCAGGTTTGGTCCTCAGAGCTATTCAGGCTCTCTCTAAGAGCCCCGTGGCCGATTCCCCTGAGACGGGACCTCCTCTCTCAGGCAAACAGAACAATCTGGCACCCACAGCCGCAGCTCTGGGCTCTGCACCTCTGGTCCCTCGATGGGAGCCGACTAGCCTCCCCGAGGACGTCCTAAATACCATTTCTCAGGCTAGAGCCCCATCTACGAGGCGCCTCTACGACCAGAAGTGGTCAGTCTTTGTTGATTGGTGTTCAACACGCAACATAGACCCTGTGGAGAGTGACGTATCTTCCATACTGTCTTTCCTCCAAGAACGCTTGGAAATGGGGCGCTCCCTTCCACGCTTAAGGTTTACGTAGCAGCCATTGCAGCGTTCAACGCTCCTATTGCTGGCCAATCGGTGGGACGAAACGGGCTCGTGATCCGTTTTTTGAGAGGTGCTAGGCGTTTGAATCCTCCTCGCCCTCTCACTATTCCCTCCTGGGACCTCTCGTTGGTCCTCAGGGCCTTGAAAGGAGCCCCATTTGAACCAATGGGTTCAGCCGACCTCAGGCCCCTAACACTAAAAACCGCTCTGCTACTAGCACTAGCATCGGTAAAGCGTGTTGGCGATTTGCAGGCCCTCTCTGTGAACCCTGCATGCCTCGAATTCGGGCCTGGTGACTCTAAGGTCGTTCTGAAACCTAGGCATGGCTACGTCCCTAAAGTGCTCTCAACTCCGTTTAGAGCTCAGGTCATCTCGCTCTCTGCTCTTCCTCCCTCGGCGGACGAACCAGAGCTGCAGCTACTCTGCCCAGTCAGGGCATTGAGGACCTACATAGACCGATCACAGTCTTTCAGACTGTCGGATCAGCTCTTTGTTTGTTTTGGCGGCCGCACCAAAGGGTCTCCGGTCTCGAAACAACGCATTTCCCGTTGGATAGTGGATGCTATTAACCTGTGCTACTCCTCACTGGGCACTAATTGCCCCATAGGAGTCAGGGCCCACTCCACTAGAGGAATGGCTTCCTCGTGGGCTTGGTCCAACGGAGTTTCCATCCAAGACATCTGTGAGGCGGCCGGCTGGTCTTCGCCGTCCACCTTTGTCAGGTTCTATCACCTCGATGTCCCGACCTTACAAGCTCGGGTCCTGTCGGTGTGATTAGCGGCTTCCAACAGGTCCCGCTTCACGCCACCATAGGAAGTATCTTCCTTCAGTGTAACCATGGGTTCGGTTAGGCTTTGCCTCCGCTTGTCCTTTTTGCCCCCCTCTGGGTGGCCAAATGCAAGCTATATCGTTCCCAGCCGTGGCACGGCGTGGTTGAATTCGTTCCCCATACGCAGTACGAGTGAAGTATCGAAAGGGGAACGTACTCGGTTACTAACGTAACCTCGGTTCCCTGAGATACGGAACGAGTACTGCGTCACTTGCCGTGCCACGAGGCTGCGGCTCAGGGTCGTCGCTTCAGTCGATTGACACTGAAATCCTATGGCGAAACGCCTGCTTATATAGCCCTATACCCCGCCCATTTCGGCGGGAATATTCGCGCGCTTTGTCGCCATAGGCCGCGCAGCTATGCCGCGCCGCCATTGGTTCAACAACTTGTCTATGAGTGAACCAATGACGGTGCAGTTACACTGCGTTATTGAAAAAGGCTTCAGCAGCGGGGAAAAAGGGAGACCTTTCCCCATACGCAGTACTCGTTCCGTATCTCAGGGAACCGAGGTTACGTTAGTAACCGAGTACGGTATGTGTGTCATAAATCAGACAGTGCGAGTCCAGGGAACTATTTTAAACTTCCTGAGCAACCGGCAAAATGTGATAAGAATAAAAATAAGACATAGCTGAGATGAGAGGAACAGATGGGGAATGAAAAGAAAGAGTCCAGTGTAAAGAATTCCTGGAGTCAAACAGTGAGAGATGACACCTGTAGCATAAACACACTGACTCAATCATTCCCTCTCTTCCCGTGTCTTTCAGATATCTGGCACAAGAAGGCGAATGGACTGAGATCCCAAATCCACAAAACCAAAAAGTCTCTGAGAAATCTGCAAAGACGTGCACACTGACGCCTTAAACACACACACACACACACGCTGAAGAAGTACAGGGACCCAGATAAATGGCTGACAAACAGATCAGGTGAGTTTTAAAGTCAAGCATCCCTGGAGTTAGACCTTTTGAACCCCACAACACCTAGCAACCACATAACATCATAGCAATGTGCATAGAACCACTTAGATCACCTTAGCAACTGCATAGTAATGCCTTAGCAACCACCCACAACACCCTAGCAACCACATAACCTTATAGCAACAAGATAACAACCAGTCAGAACACCTTAGCAACTGCATAGTAATGTCCTAGCAACCACCCACATCACCCTAGCAACCACATAACCTTATAGCAATGTGATAACAGACACTCAGAACACCTTAGCAACTGCATAGTAATGCCCTAGCAACCACCCACAACACCCTAGGAACCACATAACCTTATAGCAACAAGATGACAACCAGTCAGAACACCTTAGCAACTCCATAGTAATGCCCTAGCAACCACCCACGTCACCATAGGAACCACATAACCTTGTAGCAATGTGATAACAGACACTCAGAACACCTTAGCAACTGCATAGTAATGCCCTAGCAACCACCCACATCACCCTAGGAATCACATAACCTTAGCAATGTGATAACAGACACTCAGAACACCTTAGCAACTGCATAGTAATGCCCTAGCAACCACCCACATCACCCTAGGAACCACATAACCTTATAGCAATGTGATAACAGACACTCAGAACACCTTAGCAACTCCATAGTAATGCCCTAGCAACCACCCACATCACCCTAGGAATCACATAACCTTAGCAATGTGATAACAGACACTCAGAACACCTTAGCAACTGCATAGTAATGCCCTAGCAACCACCCACATCACCCTAGGAATCACATAACCTTAGCAATGTGATAACAGACACTCAGAACACCTTAGCAACTGCATAGTAATGCCCTAGCAACCACCCACATCACCCTAGGAACCACATAACCTTGTAGCATCATAACAACCACTCAGAACACCTTAGCAACTGCATAGTAATGCCCTAGCAACCACCCACAACACCCTAGGAACCACATAACCTTGTAGCATCATAACAACCACTCAGAACACCTTAGCAACTGCATAGTAATGCTCTAGCAACCACCCACATCACCCTAGCAACCACATAACCTTATAGCAACAAGATAACAACCAGTCAGAACACCTTAGCAACTGCATAGTAATGCCCTATCAAACACCCACATCACCCTAGGAACCACATAACCTTAGCAATGTGATAACAGACACTCAGAACACCTTAGCAACTGCATAATAATGCCCTTGCAACCACCCACAACACCCAAGGAACCACATAACCCTATAGCAACAAGATAACAACCAGTCAGAACACCTTAGCAACTGCATAGTAATGCCCTATCAACCACCCACATCACCCTAGGAACCACATAATCTTAGTAATGTGATAACAGACACTCAGAACACATTAGCAACTGCATAGTAATGCCCTAGCAATGCCCTAGCAACCACCCACAACACCTTAGGAACCACACAACCTTAGCAATGTGATAACAGACACTCAGAACACCCTAGCAACTGCATAATAATAAGGCCTTAGCAACCACCCACAACACCCTAGGAACCACATAACCTTGTAGCATCATAACAACCACTCAGAACACCTTAGCAACTGCATAGTAATGTCCTAGCAACCACCCACAACACCCAAGGAACCACATAACTTTATAACAACAAGATAATAGCCAGTCAGAACACCTTAGAAACTGCATAATAATGCCCTAGCAACCACCCACATCACCCTAGGAATCACATAACCTTAGCAATGTGATAACAGACACTCAGAACACCCTAGCAACTGCATAATAATGCCTTAGCAACCACCCACAACACCCTAGGAACCACTTAATCTTAGCAATGTGATAACAGACACTCAGAACACCTTAGCAACTCCATAGTAATGCCCTAGCAACCACCCACATCACCCTAGGAACCACATAACCTTATAGCAATGTGATAACAGACACTCAGAACACCTTAGCAACTCCATAGTAATGCCCTAGCAACCACCCACATCACCCTAGGAATCACATAACCTTAGCAATGTGATAACAGACACTCAGAACACCATAGCAACTGCATTATAATGCCTTAGCAACCACCCACAACACCCTAGGAACCACATAACCTTGTAGCATCATAACAACCACTCAGAGCACCTTAGCAACTGCATAGTAATGCCCTAGCAACGACCCACAACACCCTAGGAACCACATAACCTTGTAGCATCATAACAACCACTCAGAACACCTTAGCAACTGCATAGTAATGCTCTAGCAACCACCCACATCACCCTAGCAACCACATAACCTTATAGCAACAAGATAACAACCAGTCAGAACACCTTAGCAACTGCATAGTAATGCCCTATCAAACACCCACATCACCCTAGGAACCACATAACCTTAGCAATGTGATAACAGACACTCAGAATACATTAGCAACTGCATAATAATGCCCTAGCAACCACCCACAACACCCAAGGAACCACATAACCCTATAGCAACAAGATAACAACCAGTCAGAACACCTTAGCAACTGCATAGTAATGCCCTAGCAACCACCCAGAACACCTTAGGAACCACATAATCTTAGTAATGTGATAACAGACACTCAGAACACCTTAGCAACTGCATAGTAATGCCCTAGCAACCACCCACAACACCTTAGGAACCACATAATCTTAGTAATGTGATAACAGACACTCAGAACACCATAGCAACTCCATAGTAATGCCCTAGCAACCACCCACAACACCTTAGGAACCACATAATCTTAGTAATGTGATAACAGACACTCAGAACACCTTAGCAACTGCATAGTAATGTCCTAGCAACCACCCACAACACCCTAGGAACCACTTAATCTTAGCAATGTGATAACAGACACTCAGAACACCTTAGCAACTGCATAGTAATGTCCTAGCAACCACCCACAACACCTTAGGAACCACATAATCTTAGTAATGTCATAACAGACACTCAGAACACCCTAGAAACTGCATAATAATGCCCTAGCAACCACCCACATCACCCTAGGAACCACATAATCTTAGTAATGTGATAACAGACACTCAGAACACCATAGCAACTCCATAGTAATGCCCTAGCAACCACGCACAACACCTTAGGAACCACATAATCTTAGTAATGTGATAACAGACACTCAGAACACCTTAGCAACTGCATAGTAATGTCCTAGCAACCACCCACAACACCCTAGGAACCACTTAATCTTAGCAATGTGATAACAGACACTCAGAACACCTTAGCAACTGCATAGTAATGCCCCAGCAACCACCTACAACACCTTAGGAACCACATAACCTTATAGCATGATAGATGATAACCGGTCAGAACACCCTAGCAACTCCATATTAATGCCATGGCAACCACCTAAAATTACTTTTTGTAATTTACTTTTTGTAATTGTGTTTTTTATGTCTCATCTCCTCTCATTGTTTGCTCCAGTTTGCCTGCCAAGCTAATAAACGGCGGTGTGGCCGGACTGATCGGTGTTACCTGCGTGTTTCCCATCGATCTGGCCAAGACTCGCCTTCAGAACCAGCAGAATGGATCCCGTCTCTATACCAGCATGTAAGTGTTCAAACAGACGATTCGAATCATATAGAAGATTCAGTTCATCAGGTTTGATATGTGCATCAAATATTGTGCTCTGCAGGTCAGACTGCCTTATTAAGACCATCCGGTCGGAGGGATACTTCGGCATGTACAGAGGTAAGTGCTACATGTGACTAGTTAACTTTCCGCCAGTGCTGTCAAATCGATTAATCGCGATTAATCACATTTAACATAAAAGTTTGTAAATCTATTTTGAGAGTGAAGGTGTAACTGAAAATGAATGTTTTCTCTCTCTCAGGTGCTGCGGTGAACTTAACTCTTGTCACTCCAGAAAAAGCCATCAAGCTGGCAGCAAATGATTTCTTCAGATTTCACCTCTCTAAAGACGGGTGAGACACAAACACACACACACACACACACAGTAAATACACAAATCAATATAAACATGATGACTAGTATTTGGAGCTGACTGTGCCCATTCACACACTCTGACACATCATCATCTGCTCTGACACACTGGCTGTTTTCATTCCCAGCCTTGAACACATCCACAAACACAGCGTTCCTCTCTTCTCTATGGTATCAATATGGTATTTAACCAGCAACCATGGTACACATCAAAATACTGTGGTATTACCATCTAACACGGCCACAGTAGTGACATACCGACACTGTCAAACATCTCAATCAATTCAGCACACAGGATTACATTGCCCGACCGACATTAATATTACATAGGGGTTGAAGCACACAGACAATACCCACAATGCCCTGCTCGGCCGCGTCTCCATGGTGACCGAAAACGGCACCGGTGAATTATTGACCACCGCTGTGGAGTCAAAGTGTGAATTATTAACGGCCCTCAGTGTGTGCTGATAATGAGCGAGGTCGCTGATCGCACGCTTCATCTCTCTCATCCCACAGGCAGAAGCTCACTCTGCTGCGAGAGATGCTGGCCGGCTGCGGGGCGGGAACATGCCAGGTCAGTATGCAAACACACGCATCTGTGCAATCTATCTGACGCTTGAGCCTCCGTTAATAGATGTTTTATTCACGTCTGCACACAGATGATTCAGCAGATCACTGTGTCTGTAATGGCCTGAGAGACAAACACAGATGCATTAAGGGTACAAACACACTCCCGTTAATCTCATCTGCCACAAACAGCCTTTGTTGAGCACATTCACCTGAAGCAGGTGCTTCAGAACCAGATCTGCCAAATCATTTTCATGACATTCGGTTCCTTGAACGCACATTAAAGGGTTAGGTCACCCAAAAATGAAAATTCTGTCATTAATTACTCACCCTCATGTCGTTCCACACCTATAAGAGCTTCATTAATCTTCAGAACACAAATTAAGATATTTTTGTTGAAATCCGATGGCTCCGTGAGGCCTGCATAGGGAGCAATGACATTTCCTCTCTCAGGATCCATAAAAGTACTAAAAACATATTTAAATCAGTTCATGTGAGTACAGTGGTTCAATATTAATATTATAAAGCGATAAGAATATTTTTTGGTGCGGCAAAAAACAAAATAACGACTTATAAAGTGATGGCCGATTTCAAAACTACTTCAGGAAGCTGCAGATTTGGCCACAGGTTCTTCTGACTTGTTAGGAAGGTTTCCATTCATATATTTTTAGGAAAAGTTTTAGATATTGCATTAAAAAAAGCTGTAGGGAAACCTAAAGATGTGAATAAAATGTCCAAAATGCGCATAAAACATGTATTCTCGTTCGAGGCAGTGTTATTTTAGTATTATTTATATTCTATTATAGCATCTAACATAAAGTTTGTATAAATATTTGTGTGTGTGTGTGTGTGTAATATATATATATATATATATATTACACACATATAATATATTTACAAAATTTTGTTAGATGTGATTAATCGCGTTAAATCGTTTTGACAGCACTAGTATTATTGATTTATTTTTGAATAAGCACTTCATTCTTATATTTTTTTTAGTTTTCATTGTAATTTTAGTAATTTTGTTGTATTTTTTTCAATTTTATTGCTTTTTTAAAAAAGTGTGTATTATTCGTGTTATTAACAAATATTTAAAAAATATTAAATATTATATTAAATATTAAAAAATTTGTATTATTATTATTTTTTTATTTGTATTTATTTATGTTTATGTTCTTATATTTTTAATTTTAAGTTTTTCATCTAATATTTTTATTTAATTTTTTTAGATTTCTCTCTTTGTAATTTATTATTTCATTTAAATAAATAAATAAATAAATATATATATATATATATATATATATATATATAATTTATATATTTAATATTTTTATTAATTTTTTATTATTTTATTTATTTACTATTTTATTTATTTTTAAATATAAACAATTTATTATTTAATTTAAATAAAGAAATATATATAATTTATATATTTAATATAAATATATTTTAATATATAATATTTTATTATTTTATTTAATTTAAATATAAAATATAATTTATTATTACATTTACATATATATAAATATATAATTTATATAATTAATATTAATTAATATTATTTTATTTATTTTTAAATATAAAAATATAATTTATTATTTAATTTACGTATATATATATATATATATATATATATATATATATATATATATATATATATATATATATATATATATATATATATATATATATATATATATATTTTATATTTAATATTAATTAATATAATTTCATTTATTTTTAAATATAAAAATAAAAAGTAAATTGTTGTTATACAACAAATTCATACAAAACAAAATATATACATATATTAAATATATTATATTAAAATATATATTTGAAAAAATTAAATCCTCAGCTCAGATGCAAATGTAATGAATCCAGAACATATTTAAACATCCAAAGTACTTTAATTTAGCATTGCTGTGCTAAGCATTGCGTTGCGTTCCACTATTGACAGCTTTCTTGACTGACATAGTGATCCAGTCATGTGACAGAGGTGATCAGCTTCCTGTTGTCAATGAACAGGTTTATAACCATGTCAGATTAAATGATGGGATTACAGCAGACTCTAGATTAAGATTGACATGTGATATACACACAAATAATCCCATCAGATAGTGCAGAGTCAGGTTTGTGGTGACCAGCAAACGGACAGTATAACCCTCTTACTGTCCACCTACAAACCCCTTCAGATTTGATTAAAGCGTCATCGGCTCTGCAGTGAGCACACATAAACACTTCCCCGAGTCGACTGATGTCGCTTCATGTTTATGTTAATCAACACTTTGCTGAACTATATGAACCACTTTTGATTTGGTCCAGTAAGCAAACACCTAGAAATGTGCTAAAAACACCTGGAAACACTTTAGCAACCACCTTTAACCAGGCGAGTTTTCACATATTTCTTCAGAAAATATGGCTTGCAGAGGCTGTTTTATGAACCCATTTGAACCTCAGCATGTAGGAGGAAATGCTAATTGTATGTTTTTGTATGTGGTTGTTCTTTTCTGAGATAGTATAGCATAAAGTACAGGCTTTCAGACGTCAGAAGCTCCGATAGGCTAAATTATGGTAAGCTAAAGAGAGCCATGAGTGTAAAATTAACAATGTTTAACAATTCACAACTGGCTTTAGGTGTCAAATCTGTGACTTCTAACTCTTGGCCCTTTAAATGAGCTCAAGGTTTCCTCTAAGCTTGTTTTGTGTTGCAGGTCATCGTTACAACGCCGATGGAGATGCTGAAGATTCAGCTGCAAGATGCCGGAAGAATCGGTAAGAATCTAGACTATGAAAGAGGAAGGAATGAAGGGAGGTGAAGTGAGAAATGAAGACGAGACAGAGAAGAGAGATGAAGCACTGCCACCTTGTGGTCACACTGTTCTTCTGTCTGTACATCAGGACTATTAGTGTCAGATTTGACATCACTGAGCGATACATTGGCTATTATTTGTATTTCACTTTTATAAAAGAGTCTGCTAAATGAATCATTTCATTTATTACAGAGCAGAGGTTTTTAGTGCTGTACTGGGAAGGCTAAATGTGTCTGTTGTAAAAAGTCATTGTCAGCAATAATATATAAATATATTATTCAGCACCGCTGAATACTATTTATTCAGTGTGTTAAATATTATATCTATATTTTTAAAATACTGAATATTTTTTTCTATTTTTTTAATACTGAATATTAAGTCATTGTCAGTGGTACTGAATATTGTTTAAATACAGATTTATTCCTCCAGTATTAATATTAAATTGGTCATTTTCAATTTTAAAATATTGAATAAATATTTTCTATATGAGTTTTTCTTTTTTTTTTTAAATAATTGATATTAAATATTTTTTCAATATTATTTGTTCCTTTTTTTAAATACTGAATATTAAGTCATCAGTACTGAATCTTATTATTTATTTAGTATATTAAAATTATATTGATTCTCTTCAATGTTAATTTTTTCTTACTGAATATTAAATATTTTATAAATTGTTATTTCTATTTTTTTTTTTTAAATACTGAATAACAAGTCATTGTCATCAGTACTGAATCGTAATCTTAAAATAGTCAGTATTATTTATTTAGTATATTCAATTATTAATTATTTTGTTTTTTTAATGCTAATTTTTGCTATTTTTAAAATATTGAATAAAAATAAATATTAAAATAAATATGAAATATTTTCTATAATAGTAAATATTTTTCAATATTTTTTCCTTTATAAAATACTGAATATTAAATATTTTATCATAATTAGTTATTTCTATTTTTTTAGAATACTGAATACTTTAAAATATTGATTCTCCCATTATATTAATATCAAATTGATTAATTTAAATATTGTTTTTTTTCTATTTTTAAAATATTAAATAAAATAAATATTAAATATAAAATATTTTCTATTAGTTTTTCTATTTTTAAGTACTAGATATTAAATATTTTTTTCAATATTATTTGTTCCTTTTTTAAATACTGAATATTAAGTCATTGCCATCAGTAATTAATCTTATTTATTTAGTATATTGAAAATTATATTGATTTTCTTCAATGTTAATTTTTCCTTACTGAATATTAAATATTTTATCAATTATAAGTTATTTCTGTTTTTTTTTAAAATACTGAATAAGAAGTCATTATCATCAGTACTGAATCTTATTTAAAATAGTCAGTATTATTTATTTAGTATATTAAATTATTAATTATATTGTTTTTTAATGTTAATTTTTCCTATTTTTAAAATATTGAATAAAAATAAATATTAAAATAAATATGAAATATTTTCTATATTTGTTTTTCTATTTTTAAATACTTGATATTAAATAGTAAATATTTTTCAATATTTTATAAAATACTGAATATTAAATATTTTATCATAATTAGTTATTTCTATTTTTTTTTGAATACTGACTATTTTTAAATACAGATTCTCCCATTATATTAATATCAAATTGATTAATTTAAATATTGTTTTTTTCTATTTTTAAAATATTAAATAAAATAAATATTAAATATAAAATATTTTCTATTAGTTTTTCTATTTTTAAGTACTAGATATTAAATATTTTTTCAATATTATTTGTTCCTTTTTTAAATACTGAATATTAAGTCATTGTCATCAGTACTGAATCTTATTATTTATTTAGTATATTAAAAATTATATATTTTTTTCTTTAATGTTTTTTAAAATATGTTATGTTGTGTGTGTGCAGCGGCTCAGAGGAAGCTCACGCCTCAGGCTGTGACCCCGGGGGGGCCGGTGGAGATGAAGTCCCCCACAGCTATGCAACTCACCAGAGAACTACTGAAGGAAAAGGGCATCGCGGGTCTTTACAAGGGCCTGGGAGCCACGCTGCTCAGGTGGGGAAAAACACATGCAGATATCACACAATCAGAGACAGAGGGCGCAGCGCGGCTATTTCAGGTGTGTGTTTCCCTCTCTTCAGGGATGTCCCGTTTTCTATCATTTATTTCCCTCTGTTTGCTAATCTGAATAATCTGGGGAAGAAAAACGCTGACGGTCCCGCTCCCTTCTACGTCTCTTTCGTATCCGGCTGTGCCGCGGGCAGCACGGCCGCGGTCGCCGTCAACCCTGTAGATGGTACGTTTCTCTAGCTGAAATAATGATGATGTTCTTACAGTGTGTTTAAATTATTCCTGGTGTCCTGTTGCTCTGTTCCAAAACCTAGAGAGCGCCTGTATAGGAAGATTTCTGAAACACACCCGATGCAAACGCTCTACTGAAAACTTTATTCCTTTTTAATTCGCTTCAGCCTAATTTTTCAGGAAAGGGAATCCGAGAATGCCCTGTGCTGAGATCAGTTATCAGTCATTTAGAACTGAAAATATAAATAAAAATGTATATTAAAAAATTGTTTAAAATATTACTATTAAAACATTCAAGTTTTTCAGTTTTTAATACTGAACATTAAATATTCTATATTTTTCTATATTTTCCCTTATTTTAAAAACTGAATATTACATATTTGTTTTAATATTAGTTTAGTTTTATTTTTTAAATACTGAATATTTAATATTTTTGTATTAGTTTTGTCTCTTTTTTATTATTGAATATTAAATTTTGATAAAAAATTAATTATATAAATCAAATATAATTTTTTTCTGTGTGTTTTTAAATACTGAATATTACTAATTTAGTATATTAAATATGGTATTGTTTTTTTTCTATATTAGTTTTGTCTATTTTAAAAAATATATTATTATTTCAATATTTTTGAAAATAGTTTTATATTATAATTTATTATATTTTATTATATACTATATATTATAATTTATTATATTTTATATTATAATTTATTATAATTACAATATTTTTATTTATAATTTATTACTAACATAGATATTATATTATTAAAATATCAGTAATATATATATATATATATGTAATATATGTTTTTATTACTGAATATTAAATAATGAATAATATTTATTTTTTTCCATTTTTAAATACTGAATATTTCTTCAATATTTATTTTTAAATTTTACATTTTTTGTCTATTTTTAAATAGTCAATATTAAATATTATTCCCTGTCCTTTTTAATATTGAACATTTTAATATATTTTGTCAATTTTTATTACTGAATATTAAATATTGAATATTTTTATAATATTTAATACTGAATATTATTAATCCAGTATATCAAATATGGTATTGTTTTTTTTTCTATATTAGTTTTGTCTATTTTTAAAAAATATATTATTATTTCAATATTTATTTTATTTTTTACATATATATATATATATTATATGTTTTTATTACTGAATATTAAATAATGAATAATATTTTTTTCTATTTTTAAATACTGAATATTTCTTCAATATTTATTTTTAAATTTTAAATTTGTCTATTTTTCAATAGTGAATATTAAATATTATTCCCTAGCCTTTTTTTAATATTGAACATTTTTAATATATTTTGTCAATTTTTATTACTGAATATTGAATATTTTTAATTTTTTTAAACTACTGAGTATTAAATAGTAAAAAAAAAAAAAAATATTATATATATATATTTAAATACTATAATATTTATATTAAATACTTGTTTTTCAAAATGTGTTTGTCCATATTAAACTTATTTTTCAATATTTAAGTTTTTCTATTTTTTATATACTGAATATTAAATATTCAAGGTCAAGGTCAATATTTGTTTTTAAATGTTTTAAATACTGAATATTAAACATTGAATATTTTTCATTTTTGTTTTGTCTATTTTTTAGATACTGACTTTTAAATATTAATGTTTTCTGAAAAAAAAAAATATATACAATTAAATTATATATATATAATGAAATACTATAATATTCATATTAAATACTTGTTTTTCAAAATTAGTTACTCCCATCATACACTAAAGTCAAACTCTATTAAAAACAATTTCAAGTCAATTCTCCCTTGAACTGAGTTACTGTTCACCTAGAGATCTCACACTAAGTATGCAGTACGCAGTGAAGCAGCTCACTATGTTCTGGAACAGAGCCTGTAATATGTTAGCAGAAACTGTTGTGCAAACATCTGTCGCAACTGACCATTGAACCGCTCGCGTGTGTTTCAGTGATAAAGACACGGCTGCAGTCGCTCACACGAGGAAGTCAAGAGGACACTTACAGCGGGGTGATGGACTGTATCAGGTCATTTGATTTTCATTGGCCAGTCAGGTCATCAGGTGACCTCATTTCATAGATATATCACTGATTACAGTACAACTTTGGGTTAAATAATGGCCTTTTTCCATCTGATCACAGGAAGATATTACGCAACGAAGGTCCCACTGCTTTCCTGAAGGGGGCGTACTGCCGAGCTCTCGTCATCGCGCCGCTCTTCGGCATCGCTCAGGTGGTCTACTTCCTCGGCGTAGGCGAATACATCTTGAGCCATCTTCCCAAACGGAACAACTAACCAATCATCCCGCTGCCTTTTCCCGACCCATTATGCACCGTTCCAGTCTGTTTCCCGCCCTTTCTCACAAGCCGTCATTATCCAAGGATCAAAGCGTACCCCGAAGCAGTCTGACTGGTTTTAATCGTTTGTTGTCGTGCCGTTTGTGTATTTTTATCTGAATGTGGTGGTTTTAATACAGAGCATCAAGTGAGGTTGTGTTTGCCAAGCTGCCTGTGTGTGTCTCGTCCGGTCTCACGCTGAGACCAAACCATATCCTTCATGAGAAGTTGTCGAGCCCTCGTCGTTTATCTCGAGACATTTGAAGCGTAAAATCAACGATCAATCGTGACACTTTGAATCGTGGAGCTCTTTTAATTATGTAGTAAAATATCAAGCTCTTTTTAATTGTCAATTTCCTGGAACAAGAGGCCGTGTAATGCTGATTAGGTTGCCGTCTTTCTTAGACCAACTCTGAATGCCTTTCCTCCGGGCTCAGGATGACCTTGAGGAAAAGTGTGGTAGTGTTTGTGTGCGTCACATATCCCTGGCTTACTGTGAGCACATCTTTGTGCCCTATCTAGGCTTTATTCAGCGTATGTTTCCGAATTACACGTCGGCTCCAGAGGTTAATTCAATTAATATTTCTCTGAAAAGCTGTGAGAGATGTTTCAGTGAATGGAAAATGTGAATTAGGCTTGAAAGCATCTCTCAAATTGGCCGAATCAAAATGGAAATGCCTCCAAACCATGGGCGTAGCGACCATTAAGACTTCTGGAAGGTTCGCACACTTTGGGAGATGATCATTATAGATTAAGAGATTGGTTTTGCATGGCCACAGCACAAGAGAAATTCTTCCTTGGCATATCCGACGCAAATCTGTTTCATTATTTGTAGTCAGAACAGCATTAAATACCATCTAAAAACTCATTTAAACCACCTTTGTAGGTAGTTTGAAGGCTAATTCAAACATTTTGCATATGCAAAGCAGTTTTTTTTATTATTTTTTAGGATGGGACACATATATAACATCATACAAACATTGACTGAGTAAGCAGTTATTTCCAGTGTGGTTATTTTTAACTTAAACCAGTGTTATTTTAGTATCATTGAGATACTATTATAGTTTTTATTAGCTGGTTGCTGAAATAAAATACATTTTTTGTATATTTTATTTTATTTTAGTTTAATGTTATTTCAAGTAACGAAAATGCCACCGGTGGGCCGTTTGCCGCTCTTTTTATTTATTGCCCTTTTTCATATTACGTATTTTAGTAATCATCATAAATTAGGTATCATTCGAAAGCTTACAAACTTGAAATCGGATGTTGCTTTACCATGGAAACTGTACTTTAATTTCTTTTCATTTATTTTAGCTACTTATATCGTCGGAAAGGTCTCCAAACTGTTTTGTGATGGAAGTGATATTTGGACAGAAATTTATCAATTTGTAACAGGAGAATGCGTAAAAAAAATGTCAGTGACATCTGGTGGCTATTTTTGGTACTGCGCCTAAACAAAATCTCATGGGAACTTTAATTTTTGTGATATCAACTTCAAATTTGGAACACAACTTGGTTAGACATATGGCTTCCATTTGATAGCAAAACAATATTTGATAAAATATACATTTTATATAAATTAAAAAATGTTTAGTACAGTAAATTTGATTTACAGTTAATTTAAACTTCCATAATTTTTTCATACTTTAACTTTTTCACTTCAGCAATAATAATGGATTGTGAATTTTCATGTCTATTCTCAAAAAGATACTTAAGGGTTAATTGTTATTTTAATTACAATAATTATTTTATAATAATAGCCCTGACTAAAACTATTAAAAACATTTTTTTTTAATTGGAATTAAGCTGAAATAAAATATAAATATTAGATGAAGAACTTGAATGAAATGAAAATTAGAAATGTTGCCTAAAATTACCAACTAAAAAATATACGGAAGAGGATTAGGGCCAAGCAATAATAAAAAAATAAAACCATCTCGAGATTAAAGTTGTTAAATTTCGAGAAAAAAGTCGAAATAAAATGTTGAGAATAAACTCGTTAAATTACGAGAAAAAACTCGTTAAATTTCTAGAAGAAAGTCGAGAAAAAAATTTGAGAACAAATTCGTTAAATTATGAGAAAAAAGTCGAGATAAAATGTTGAGAACAAATTCGTTAAATTATGAGAAAAAACTCGTTAAATTTCAAGAAAAAAGTCGAGATAAAATGTTGAGAACAAATTCGTTAAATTACGAGAAAAAAGTCGAGATAAAATGTTGAGAACAAATTCGTTAAATTACGAGAAAAAAGTCGAGATAAAATGTTGAGAATAAAGTCATTAAATTACGAGAAAAAAGTCGTTAAATTTCGAGAAAAAAGTCGAGATAAAATGTTGAGAACAAATTCGTTAAATTTCGAGAAAAAAAGTCAAGATAAAATGTTGAGAATAAAGTCATTAAATTACGAGAAAAAAGTCGTTAAATTTCGAGAAAAAAGTCGAGATAAAATGTTGAGAATAAACTCGTTAAATTATGAGAAAAAAGTTGTTAAATTACAAGAACAAATTCGTAAAATTATGAGAAAAATGTCGTTAAATTACGAGAACCAATTCGTTAAATTACGACTTTTTAATGACTTTTTAATGACTTTATTCCTATAATTTAATGAGTTTATTCTCAACATTTTATCTTGACTTTTTTCTCGAAATTGAACAACTTTAATCTCGAGATGGTTTTCTTTTTTTATTATTGCTTGGCCCTAATCCTCTTCCGTAGAAATACAACTTAAACCAAAATAAAATAAAACTCTTTAGAAATATAAAAAACTAATAAAAATGACAAAAACACATAACAAAATGACAAAAAATGTAATTAAATGAAAACTGAAAACTGAATTTAATTCAAAGTATTAATAAAAACTGTAATAGTATATACATAACACTGGTTCTTACATGCTTATGTACTAAATGAAACGTCATATCACCTAATTAATATTCACGAGCAAAGCGTTTCATATTGTGTCCCACCCACAGCAAACCAACTTTAGCTAGTTATAGATATCCCACTACAAAAAGTTCATCAAAGATCAGATTTTAGAAAGAATAACATGCCAGGTTAAAATTCCCAAAAAGCCAAAGTAACGTGCATATTGATTGTAAGCCCTGTCCGGCGAAGAATCTATGACGGGCGGGGCTATTGATTATGAATATTAACGCATCTGGCTGTTCCGCCTGGATCTGCAAGTGTAATTTAAATAGTCATTCCAGTTTTGTCGAGAAGCCGAAAAGCACATACGTTCCAGACTGGATCGAAGTCATATTTATTGATAATCCTGATTATCTAGATGTAAACACACTTATAGTATATCTCACTATATATTTGTATGGATAGTTTTATCAGTGTCTGATAGTTTGTGTGATCATTGTTGATTACCGTGTACTGTACATATGCAGATGATATTATGATTTTTGTTTTGTATACGATGGCTTATTTGCACACCTCCCCGATCCTTCTGTTTATGTTTTTTGGCATCTGGAAGAGTTAATATGCCAGTTTACACCGTTTGAGCCGGACCTGCAATGTATCAGTGTTGGAATCGTGAGCTTTAAGTTCATGTGTGCACTACCAAATCAACCAAACAAAAACCCAGGTTGTAGTTCTCGTTTACTTGACGCTGTTTGCTTTTATTGCGATTTGCAGCCCATTGTGAGAGTCGAAAACACAATGTTCTCGCTCACAATACGTGCTGTCGTGACATGATGTCGGCTAGAGCGAGATAAGCTTGCCTATGTGTGGAGTGAAGAGCGTTTTTGGCTCAGGCTGACAAACAATCGAGTCTGTTTTCTACTGCCAAATGATTCCAGAACAAACCCCTGCCTATATACCTCTGTCTCCTTTCCCAGCTTTAGCATTAGTTCACTGAATTCCTAAACTCGACGATAGTCCTGCAACTGAATGTACACTAGCGTTCAAAAGTTTGGGGTCAGTAAGATTTTTTTATTTTGAAAGGAATCAATACTTTTATTCAGTGAACGGATCATAAGTGACACTAAATACACTTAGAATGTTGCAAAAGTTTTTGATTTTTAACTATTTTTAATTAAATGCTGTCCTTTTGACAGTTTCACAAAAATATGAAGCAGCTCAACACTAGCTACGTTTACATGGACACTGTGAATCCGAACACTGGGCCCTATTTTAACGATCTAAGTGCACGGTCTAAATCGCACTTACCTTTCCGCACTTTGTTTTTACCTTCATGCAGACAATAATAATCTTTTACATTGTAATGTAATCCTCTTATTTTTAATATTTGTGTGCTTCTACGCGTTCCTGTGTGTGTAATACCCGCATATAGGTGCATATTACTAACACGCTCTTTAAATAACAAAAAAATATTGCATCATTGACTTTAGACCAGGTTTCAGTTGGTCAATGATGCAGTCTATTTCAGTTCCCTCAAAATAGCAATACGCCAACAATGCATCTGAACACACCTCTTTTTAAGACCAGCACGCCCATGCGTGCATAAATGGGCGCAAATGCATTTGCTATTTAAACAACGCGACGCAGGACGTTAAAATGATAACTGCTTTGGGCTGAAACTAGCAAAAAACACGCCGGGTGTACGTGATTGTAAAATTTAGCGATTGAGTCGATGTGTGCGTTTATATGTCACAAGCTTCTATTGAATGTTTTAGAAAAGGATTAAACCACCCCTTATAATCCGAAGGAAATTTCAGTTGGATTTCGCCAATTCACTGGTCAGGGCTTGACATTAACAATGACAACAAAAATATTTAATTTTATATATAATATATACATTTTTGTCTTTTAAAAAGGCATCTGAAATAATAAAATAAGTTTCAGTATTGATACATATCAATACTGAATTATATGAAACCTTTCCAATACTCATTTTCCGCAGAATAGATACACAGCTGTCGCTCTCTCATCTCTCCGACAGCGAGTCAACGCACAAACCCTCCTCCCCTCACTCATTTCATTTGCTCCGGATGAATATTGGTGTTACAGGGCTTGAATTTCAACATGGGATTGCTAAACTGAGTTCTTTTTCAATGCTTATTGCGCTTAAACAGTCAAATACACACAAAATAAGATCAAAATGGCGGTCTTGGCGAGTATTCACGTAAACGCAGTCAGTCATATTGTAAGTGAATGTAAACAGTTGAGAAAGGAAACGCATGTGTAACAGTATATTGGATCCGTGCGTCAGGTCTTAAAGTGACAGCAGCCTAATAATCCCGCTGCTAAATTATGAGATCATATTAAAAATATTTTTCCTCATGGCATCGATGTCAAAATTGTGCCCAGTGAAAATGCTGGGTGGCTAGTAACTTTGGAAAACCACTAGCCGCAGTGGCTGGTGAGCAAAAAAGTTACATTTTTTATTCCGACTGTCCAACTAGTCCGATTACAAACGGATTATTAGGGTCCATGTAAACACAGCTACTGATAACAATATGAAGCTGTTCAACAGCGTTAGGGAAGGTTACTTTTAAAAGTAATGCATTACATCAGGTTACACCCTGAAAAAGTAACTAATTATGTTATTTAGTTACTTTTTGTGGAAAGTAATCCGTTACGTTTTTTTTTTTGTATTCAATAACCTATATAACATAAACCTCATTTTCTTATAAAAACACATGTACAATGTTATATTCTGACCATTTCAAATATTTCCTGACCCGTAGAGTGAAAAGATATCTTAACATTACAGGTTACAAGTATTTTTATTATAAAAAAGTAACAAATATTAAAGTGATCATTTATATCGTAATGAGTTACATGAAAAAGTAATCTGATTACATAATGCAAGTTACTTGGACTGGAGTAATGATTCTGAAAATCACAGGAATAAATTACATTTTAATATATATTCACATAGAAAATAGTTATTTTAAATTATAATAATATATCACTGTTTTACAGTATTTTTGATCAAATAAATGCATTGGTGAGCAGAAGAGACTTATTTAAAAAATCTTACCGACCCCAAACACTCAGTGTACTCTAGAATATCACTAATTAATATAAAAATGACGCTAAGTATTCATTAGCTTGAGGTCAAGAGGGTTTTATGGTGCAAGTAAACATCTCTAGTCTCGGTGACAATGAGCTTTATGCCATTTAAAACTGTTCAGATGCTCTTATTTATTGTTTAAAGGTCATAGGTCGGACTTTAGAAGGTCAACACATGCATGACCCTTCTGACCGGTTACCTCACGCATTGTTAATTGTTGCAAATGGTATTAAAATGGAAGTAAGTTTTATGCCTAATTTGAATCTGACCTTAATGACCTTGTTTTGCCTTGTATTGGTTTTTCCTAAACATTCCAAAAGCTATCTTAAGATCTGTGATTATTTTCATTATTGTGATGATTGTTTTCTGTTGTTTTGCTTTGATTATGATGATTTTAGTTTTCTGAATTGTATTTTTCCAATCGTACCTCTGATTTCAATCATGTTTGATCATCTGTGAGCTGGTTGTGTTTGTGAACGGTCGTGTGAGGGGTCAATGGTGCGTCGTGCGTTTCTTTATCGTCGTTTATGTAACACTAAAGTGTGTTATTCACTCTCTCCCTCATTTTCACCATCTGTCCTTCTTCCTTTCCTTGTACTTGAAGGAATTAGACAGCAGGTGGCAAAAAACACCAAAAATAGCACTGATGGTTTTACAATCCAAGCACAAAAACAGATCTGGCACAAGCGCAATACTCACACGGCCCTTTGATATCGTACAATATTCAATATACTAGACGACACATATTATAAGCAACGTATCGCCTGTTTGTTTCGGCAAACCAGAGAATGTATCTTTGAATCGTATAATCGATGTAAACTGATAGTATTCGATCTTATTTAGTAGTAAATTAGATGTTAGATATTTGTGATTTCGCTCTTCATGAAATGAAGAGTATATATAGAAGGACCAGCACATATTTATGCAATAATTAAGAAATTATCAAAATACATAAACACAGCTGAATCTCATGAAAACATGTTCTGGTCAAATTTTACCTCTTAAAAAAATAAAAAATGAGAGTATATGATATATTAAGAAAATTATTAATTTTTATTTATGTAAAAAAAAAATCTAATAATAATAATAAATGAAATTAATCTCATGACACTAAAGCAAAAAATAAATAAATTCTGTATTACAGTAACTGTCATGAAAATAATGTCAACGCAATTTTTTTAAAGGTTCTTAAAAAAAATCATAATTTTCAGTATTTAAAAAATAATTACAATTTTAATAAAAAAGAAAGATATTTATAGGTTCCTTTTAACATGTTTTACATTATTTTAATGGCAATAAAGCAAAAAAAAAAAAACTATTACAGTATCTTTCATGAAAATAATGTCACAATGCATTTTTTTTAGGATCCTTTAATATTGTGACATTCACGACAGTTACTGTAATACAGTTTTTTTTGCATTATTTTAATGAAAAAAATCATTTTACTTGCATTTATTTATTTTTTGAGATGAAATACGACCCAAACACGTTCTTTCTTGACATGTTTTCATGAGTTTCTCCTGTATTCTCCATGTGGTTCAATCATGCTGCTGTTGACCTGTAGAGTTATAGATAGAACCTCCTTCCTCCACAACGCCTTTGCTTTCCTCCTCTGCGAGGAAAAGTGCAATAACGCACTTTAACTACATACACAAAATGCACAATGTGGCCCTTCTGGAAGAAGTGTATGTCGAGGCCGAGTGAGTGTCGTGAGTCACATGTGTGAGACTGAAATATGCCAGATGTTTTAGACGTTGTTGCAGAAACCGAAGACACGCTGATCATGTTGAATTCCTTGTCACAGATTGTTGTTCAATAAAATGAATTTGTTCATAACAGTATTTTGTGCCTGCCTGAATGATGCAATCATTTTTTATAGAGTTATAAAAATCATCACTTTGCAGTTAAACGACTTAAAGCTGATCTTGCATTTTAATCCTTTAACTCAAACAATAAAACGGGCCATTTGAATTTGTTCATACATATTTTACACTTTAAAAAATTAGCTGATGATAAATGTTTACAATGAGATTCCAGTCATATGAGTGGTCGAGAAAACAGTTAATTTCATGCTAAAAGAGTAAAACTGTAACAATTTAATTTTAGTACATTTTTCATTTCACAGTCTTTAAGCACTCAAAGGATTAGTTCACTTTCAAATTCAAATTTCCTGATAATGTACTCACCCTCATGTCATCCAAGATGTTCATGTCTTTCTTTCTTCAGTCGAAAAGAAATGAAGGTTTTTGATGAAAACATTCCAGGATTTTTCTCCATATAGTGGACTTCAATGGAGCTCAAACGGTTGAAGGTCAAAATTACAGTTTCAGTGCAGCTTCAAAGAGCTTTAATGATCCCAGATGAGGAATAAGAGTCTTATCTAGAGAAATCATCGGTCATTTTCTAAAAAATTATGTAAAATTTGAGATGTTTTAACCATAAATGCTCATCTTGAACTAGCTCTCTTCTTCTCTATTAGAAATCCAGCAGTGTAGACACTGCTAAGTGTATTACTGCCCTCTACAGGTCAAGGTTTGAACTAAATTGTCGTATACAATATGCTAGTGCAAGTATATAACAATTAGTTCAAACTTTGACCTGTGGAGGGCAGTAATACACCTAGCAGTGTCTACACTAATAGAGAAGAAGAAGAAGAAGAGCTAGTTCAAAATGAGCATTTATGGTTAAAATGTATATAATTTTTTCTCTTTTTTTTAGAAAATGAGCGATGATTTCTCTAGATAAGACCCTTATTTCTCGTCTGGGATCAAATAGAATGCTTTGAAGCTGCACTGAAATTGTCATTTTGACCTTCAACCGTTTGGGCTCCATTGAAGTCCACTATATGGAGAAAAATCCTGGAATGTTTTCATAAAAAACCTTAATTTCTTTTCGACTGAAGAAAGAAAGACATGAATCTTGGATGACATGGGGGTGAGTAAATTATCAGGAAATTTTAATTTGAAAGTGAACAAATCCTTTAAAATGCTGTTTTCTCAAGGTCGTTTAGTTTGTGCAGTACTCACCCTGGCCGCTGGATGTCGCTGTGGTGCTGAGCTAAATCATTTTCTTGCTGTAGAATATATGAATTACTTGATTC
>NC_090244.1:3182500-3202500 GCF_024489055.1 Chanodichthys erythropterus | reverse complement strand
CTGCACCACACAGCACAGGGGGAACACTGCGAAACAACACACACACTGAGCGTGCTGCCAACCGACTGAACACACACACACACACACACATCTGATGGCATATGAATGAATGAATGAATGAATGAATGGATGTGAGTCTCTGATGAGAAACGCTTACACACTCAAACCCAGCATCAGCAACCGCAAAAACAACTTGTAACTTACAAACTGATCCATCCGTACAACACACAAACCAACGATAACCGTTTGAACCCGTTCATCTGCGCTGCTTCAGACTGAATGATTTGTAAAATAAAGAATGAAATGTGGAGTAAGATAAACTGACCTTTCACTTCCGCCATGTCTGCGACGTTTCCAGTCACGTCGGTGACGTCATAGCTCGACAACCAATCACGAGCCTGTAGAGGTAAATAAACAAAATAAACAATTTTACAATTCGTATTGTAAAATTAAATTAATGTAAATTTGAGGCTATTTAAAGCGATTATGTATATTCTTGGAGATTAATTTAAGGTAAAAAAAACATATACATATATTATATTATATTATATTATATTATATTATATTATATTATATTATATTATATTATATTATAATTATACATATATTATATTATATTATAATTACATATTCATATTAAAACGGTCATACAGTGTAATAAAAATGAACAGTAATGAAGTACTTAATTAAAATGTATGATGAACGACATTTTATTATTGTTTGTAGAACCCAAAAATATGAATAATTCTAAGATAAATTATTTTTATTTTTCTATCCTATTGAAAAAGTCACAACACAACAATTATTAACATAGTGACGGTTTGGCTTTAAATAGAAAAAAAACAACAACAACAAAAAAAACGAGGTAATATTACAAATGACCACAAATTTAAGAATACGTGTCTTTCTTATAAAAAAAGAGATGTCGAATCTCGATACAATTTAATCAAATATTATTTTTATTTAATTAATAATTTAATAAATTATTTTATTATTATTTTATTTTTAATTAATCGTTTTAAAAACTCCTTTTGGAGATAGAGTTCCTTTAAAAAGTTTAGGTTGACAGTCAAAACATTTTGTTTTGTGTATACACATTTTTTCATACAGAATATAACTCATTATCATCTTAATATAAGTTTTTATAACTCGCGTTTTCTTTATATTTATATCAAACAAATGAACAACCGTCAACGTCTTCTGATGACGTCGCAGTCAGATCTGCAGCGCATGCGCGTCACGCACTCACTACGGAAGTGCAGAGAGGAAACAGCAGCATTCGCAGCTCTGGTGCCGCTCAGTTTGGACTCTAAAGGCGGATAAAGCCCATCATAATGTCGGGATTTGACTCAAACCCGTTTGAAGAGACAATCGACGTCAATCCTTTCCAGGTGAGAAACGCGCGGGCCACAGGAGAAGCGGTTAAAGCTGATGTTTAAGGGAGTTTCGCAGGGTTTGTGGTGATGATGATGGGAGTTTTGGGTCGGATGGGCTCGGTTCGGCTGTTGACGTGTCATGGTCGCTGGTGCGGGCTGTTAGTTTGTTAGTGTCGCTGGTGAAGGGTGTGGATCCGCGCAGGTTTGGTGACACGCTGAAGGCCAGAGAGCCACTCCTGTTAATGTCACAACAACGTGAAGCGCAATTACATTATAACTGGCTGAATGTGAGTCACAGTGAGCGCGAGGCTCTGATCACCTGTGCAGCTCTTCATGATCAATCTGTACTGCGTCAGGTTTCTGAATACACCTGATCCAGACATGCTGGGCTGGCATTATGCTTTCTTTTTATTATTAAGTGAAATAATGCATTTTTCTATTGAGGGAAAACAACAGACATTACAAAGAGGACAGGATCTCACACGTTTCTATGTGTAATGTGCACATTTATATTATATATATTGCATTTAGACACAAATTTTTGCTTTTTTTTTTTGCAGTTCATATCAGTAGCTATACTGTGTGACAAATGTACAATTATTAAATTAAAAACAAAATATAGCATGCATTATAACAATACAAAATAAACAGTATATATGCTACGTTATATAATAATGATGCATCATATACATTATTATATTATGTTTTATTATGTGCTAAGTTAACAGGTCAGTATTTCAACAGTATATTTGGCAAATAACATTTAAAATTGACATGACGGGTCATTTTTTTTTGTCTAAAGGTCTTAATAATAATAAAAAAACAAAGATATGACATTCAAGGTATGTACAACTAGATCTCTTTTATTGAATCCAAAAGGTTTTAATTATATTTTGCTTCATATAAAGGTATTTTAAAGATGTTGAAATGTCAAAAGGTCATTCGGTTTAACCGTTCAAAGGCCAATACAGCCATTTCATTTGTGATTAAAATATCTTAAAATGTAATAAATGTATATTTTTTTTATTCTGGCATGATTTTATAACATCATATATCAACATAGTGCAAAATGGCATTAAAATTATGTGTAGAAGTCGTTGCTTTGTTATGAGAAAGAATGTCTGGAAAAATGAATTTCATTGATGTCATTCGGAGTAACCAATATAAAGGGACCATTTTGGATCAAGTCATGCGGTCAATATCATGTGACAGGATGTGACATCATTCAGACACCTGCAAAGGACCACATGGTCATGAAGCAAAGTAACTAACTCTCTTTTAACTATTTGATACATTCATGTTTTTGCTCATACGCATGTCCCGAAACATCAGGTCATTCGGTGCAACCGCTATAAAACATGGAAAATGTTGTAATATTTAAAAAATTGATTGTACTTTTAGATATCAGCCTGTTAGCATTATTTAGAAAATATCGTCATTTGGTATAACCAAAAGTGTCATTCGGTGAAACCGAATGACTTTTTTGGTGAGAAATTTCATAAAATATGACAAAAGCAGTGTTAATTGATTATGAAAACCACATAATCTCATCGTTAACACTTAATAACAATTAATTATATCTCCATTATATATATTTTTTTAATTTTAAAAACCATTGACCCACATAAATATGAATGCAAAGTGTATATTTTAGTTGCCATTGTTAACATTTTTGCAGTTTATTTCAGTGTTACTGTGTGACAAATGCAATTTTTAATAAAAAAAATATGGCATGCACTATAACAATAAAAATAGACATTATATATATGCTACATTAAAAAATAATGATGCATTATATACATTATTATATGCTTAACAGTTCAAGATTTCGACAGGATATTAACAAAATTTGGGTTAAAAATGTACGTAAATATGAATCCAAAAGGCAAAGTTTATATTTTTGGTGCATTTATTACAATTTTTTTATTTTTTGAAGTTCATTTCAATAGTCTTGCTGTGTGCTAAATGCATATTTATAAAAGTAAAAATGTGTAATTCTCAATGAATGTGAGATTGTAAGTGTCACCTGCGGTCTGATGCAGTGTTATTCTCTTACAGTCTGTTTGTCTTCTGGCATCTTTGTCGTGTTTTCATTGTCTGGAGTCTGATATTGTTTTTTCCACCTCTAATGCCGCAGAATATTGAGTTATGCACAAAGCAAACATTCCTGTGAGATGCTCCACCTCCCCCTCGACGGGAAATACAGATCGCTCGTCTGCTGGAACAGAATCATAATTCAGATTTAGTTATACATGCCGTGATTTGAGCTTTGCTGAGCTTGATGCTCTTGATTCATGAAAGTGTTAGTTTTCACTTTGTATATCATGTTTCATGAGGTGTGTATCGTGTTACCTGCTGATTGTTATGGCCAGAAGAGAATGGCTGTAGAGAAATCTTTTGAATGGAATATTGCAGTATTTATTATAAACTGATGGACAGAATGAGTGAATTAGTGCGTAAGGATCAGTGCTCGGTTCCTCATTGTGGCCAGAGAGACGTCTGAAATATAATGGGATGTGTGTGACCTATTCACCTCTCTCTGATGATGATGAGGCATGTGACTCAATAAAACTTCAACCATACATCATGTAATCGAGGCATGTGACGCAATAAAACCCAATTAAACTTATACTTAAAATAAAAACATACATCATGTTTTCAATTGATCCGTGAAATACTGATAAAAAAATTATATTTATTATTATTAAATAAATGCATTTGTTATTTAAACATATTATCTTTTAATAATAATATAGTAGTAATAATAAAAAATAAATATATTTACTATTGCTGTCAAATTATTTGTTTACATAATATATATACAGGTGCTGGTCATATAATTAGAATATCATCAAAAAGTTTATTTATTTCAGTAATTCCATTCAAAAAGTGAAACTTATATATTATATTCATTCATTACACTCAGACTGATATATTTCAAATGTTTATTTCTTTTAATTTTGATGATTATAACTGACAACTAAGGAAAATCCCAAATTCAGTATCTCAGAAAATTAGAATATTACTTAAGACCAATACAAAGAAAGGATTTTTAGAAATCTTGGCCAACTGAAAAGTATGAACATGAAAAGTATGAGCATGTACAGCACTCAGTACTTAGTTGGGGCTCCTTTTGCCTGAATTATTGCAGCAATGCGGCGTGGCATGGATTCGATCAGTCTGTGGCACTGCTCAGGTGTTATGAGAGCCCAGGTTGCTCTGATAGTGGCCTTCAGCTCTTCTACATTGTTGGATCTGGCATATCGCATCTTCACAATACCCAGCAGATTTTCTGTGGGGTTAAGGTCAGGCGAGTTTGCTGGCCAATTAAGAACAGGGATACCATGGTCCTTAAACCAGGTACTGGTAGCTTTGGCACTGTGTGCAGGTGTCAAGTCCTGTTGGAAAATGAAATCTGCATCTCCATAAAGTTGGTCAGCAGCAGGAAGCATGAAGTGCTCTAAAACTTCCTGGTATACGGCTGCGTTGACCTTAGACCTCAGAAAACACAGTGGACCAACACCAACAGATGACATGGCACTCCAAACCATCACTGACTGTGGAAACTTTACACTGGATCTCCAGCAACGTGGATTGTGTGCCTCTCCTCTCTTCCTCCAGACTCTGGGACCCTGATTTCCAAAGGAAATGCAAAATTTACTTTCATCAGAGAACATAACTTTGGACCACTCAGCAGCAGTCCAGTCCTTTTTGTCTTTAGACGCTTCTGACGCTGTCTGTTGTTCAAGAGTGGCTTGACACAAGGAATGCGACAGCAGAAACCCATGTCTTGCATACGTCTGTGCGTGGTGGTTCTTGAAGCACTGACTCCAGCTGCAGTCCACTCTTTGTGAATCTCTCCCACATTTTTGAATGGGTTTTGTTTCACAATGCTCTCCAGGGTGCGGTTATCCCTTTTGCTTGTACACTTTTTTCTACCACATGTTTTCCTTCCCTTCGCCTCTCTATTAAGGTGCTTGGACACAGAGCTTTATGAACAGCCAGCCTCTTTTGCAATGACCTTTTGTGTTTTGCCCTCCTTGTGCAAGGTGTCAATGTTCGTCTTTTGGACAACTGTCAAGTCAGCAGTCTTCCCCATGATTGTGTAGCCTACAGAACTAGACTGAGAGACCATTTAAAGGCCTTTGCAGGTGTTTTGAGTTAATTAGCTGATTAGTGTGTGGCACCAGGTGTCTTCAATATTGAACCTTTTCACAATATTCTAATTTTCTGAGATACTGAATTTGGGATTTTCCTTAGTTGTCAGTTATAATCATCAAAATTAAAAGAAATAAACATTTGAAATATATCAGTCTGTGTGTAATGAATGAATATAATATACAAGTTTCACTTTTTGAATGGAATTAGTGAAATAAATCAACTTTTTCATGATATTCTAATTATATGACCAGCACCTGTTTAAATACACGGACATACATGTGTATATATTTAAGAAATATTTACATGTATACATGCATATAAATATATTTGTATACAATTTATATTATATATAAATATTTTATATAGAAATATAATATTTTTGTTAAATTTTTGTTTGGATGTGATTAATCGTTTGACATCACTAATATTTATGAAATTAATTATTTTTTTTGGTCTCTATCTGTCTGTCTATCTATCTATCTATCTATCTATCTATCTGTCTGTCTATCTGTCTGTCTGTCTGTCCTCACAATTCTTATTTTTAAATTAAATATTGCAATATTTATTAATGATTTATCCGTGCACAACATTATTTTTGTGTCAAAATATTATTTTTAATCAAAATAACCTCCCCTCCCTCTTGCAGCGACATCTCTTCTCTGATGAAGAGGGTGGGGCAACCTGTCAATCACATGAGATCCACCAATAGCAAACCACAACCATCCAATCAATTCCACATGAACAAAATCAAGCCCCGCCCTACATTTGTTCTTGTTTGAGAAGCCGTTTCACTCAGATATACGTCACAATAGAGAAGAAACGACCTGAAACTTCCATTTCATGCCGACTCTAAGGGGCTAATGTTTCAGTCGTTACCCTTGTTTGATTTACTGATCTGTAGTCAAGGTAATGAATGAGGGTTAATGCAGAATAATTAGTTGAACATCAGAGATCTTTTAGGTCTGATTCAGGAAATTAACTTGAACTCTCCTGCAGTTCTACACATTTAAAGGTTAAATACTAATATAATTTATTATTAAAACACTGTCCAAGTTTAATATGCAAAGACAAAAATTTTAAACACAATTCATTTCAGTTTGACTGACCAGTGTTGGACGTATTTGTGCTATTTCAGATTTTAGGCCTCAATAATCCCAGTTGTGATCCTGTAAGACACGCTGGTTTCTCATTGTGTTGAACTGGGCCGAGGCCTGTGGGAATGAGAGCAGGTGTGTTCGTCAGGACAGACGGCAGAGACGTGCTCAAACGCAGATATTGCATATTTTAAAGTGCCCATTTTTCATTTAAAATGTTCTCTGACGTCCATTCAGATTCAGAACGAGTTAATTTTGCAGCTTGGTTTCAATAAAAGAACTCAGTCGTTCTCCTTCTGAGCACAAAGGAAGTTCTCTGTATCTATTGTCTTTTGTGTCCCACACTGGGTAAATATTTAAGCTGCTTCCTGTAAAGTCCTGCTCTGACAGACTGATGCAACGCCACATGTGATTAATGAGTGCTGGAGATTCACATTAATATTCAGTGAGTCTTCTAGATGAATCTACATGCACTTTGGACAAATGTTTATTAGGTCATGTTGTTCTCATCTGCCTATATCAGAGAATAAGATGTGCAAACAACTCACATTTTCTTCATAACGTGCACACATGAAGATGAAATGCCTCGATATATTTCCAGAGATGACTGCATAGCTGGAGTCAGATCCGTGTCTGTGGCGGCTGTGGTTTGAAAAGCTGAACTGATGGACAGTGTGAGTGAATTCATGTGTCAGGATGTCAGGATGTCAGTGCTGGTGTCAGGATTTTGGTTCCTCATTGTGGCCACAGAGACATCTGAAATAAAATGGGATGTGTGTGACCTATTTACCTCTGTGTGATGATGATGTCACTGCGTATTGTGATTGAGGCATGTGACCCAATAAAACGTGTGATGCACTCATATAACATGCATTTTCAGTTCAATTTCAAATTCCTCGGTTTGATGAGGCCTTTGCTACTTTGTAAGGACTGTATAGATAGATGCATTTACATACATTTATATTACATTTTTATCTTTTTTCTTTATTATTTCTCTTTTGTATTTTATTGTATTTTTTATCTTTTTGAAATTGTACAGCACTTTGTGTTGGTTTTTAAGGTGCTTTATAAATACATTTTGATTTGATTTGATTTAAATTGGTCTGGATCCATGAAATAATAAAACAAATATTATATTAAATAAATAATTGAATGTCATTTAAGCATATTATCATTTAATAATAATAGTATTAAAATATTTACAATATAAATTATTATTGTAAAATTATAATATTCAGTTATTTATTATTTAAATTAACAATTTTTACATAAATTTAATAATTATGTAATTGTTTAAATTAATAAATGATTAGTGTAAAATGATAATATTCAGTTATTTAATATAATATTTCATGGATTTTTTATATATATATATATATATATATATATATATATATATATATATATATATAATATATAAACTAATTGAATGAATGTCATTTAAGCATATTATCATTTAATAATAATAATAATAAATATTTAGAATAAAATACTATAATATTATCATTTCACAATAATAATAATAATAATATTATTATTGTGAAATTATAATATTTTATATATTTCATGGACTCTCTCTCTCTTATATATATATATATATATATATATATATATATATATATATATATATATATATATATATATATATATATATATATATATATATATATATATAAAATAAAATATACAATTGGTCGCCAAGGCCTAGGCAAAAATACAGTAAAATCACTAATATTGTAAAATATTATTACAATTTAAAATATCTGTTTTCTATGTGAATATATTGTAAAAACGTAATTTATTCCTGTGATGCAAAGCTGAATTTTCAGCATCATTACTCCAGTCTTCAGTGTCACATGATCCTTCAGAAATCATATTCTAATATGTTGATTTGGTACAGTGTGTATTATTATAATAATTAATTATAATTAGTATTAATTAATAATAATAATAGCATGTCCATCTCTTTCAGGATCCGTCTGTCACTCAGGTGACCAACTCTGGAATTGATCGCATTGAAAGTTTCAGTCCGTTTCCTGATGGGAACTCGGTGAGTATTATTTTAGTGGTTGTGTAAGACGAGTGTCTTCAGTTATGTAATTGTCCTCTGAACTCTAATGTAATAAAGCAATAAGCTTCCACTGATTTAAACACGCATGCACAGAAATGATACAAAAGGTTTTGCATTTTATAATTCATCAATACAATCCCAATAATGAGCTGTTTTTGTGTCAGGGAAGCACCATCCCAACCTCCAGCACCCCGTCTCAACCCGCTGTCCTGCAGCCGTCAGTGGATCCCAGTCCAAAGGTCAGCGTCTCACACACACACACACACATGCCGAATCTCTCGGTGTCTTGAGAGGTTGTAACCAGCCCCTGTCTGTCTGCGCAGGCCACAGCTGCAGCTGCGCAGGCCAATCTGCTCAAACAGCAGGAGGAGCTGGAGAGGAAAGCCGCTGAGCTCGACCGACGAGAACAAGAGCTGCAGAGCCAAGGAGCGCCTACAGGTAACACACACTCCTCTGAGCTGCAGTGGACATTACATTTGCACGAGATACAGTATCCACGATCAGGGCTTGAAATTAACACCCGCCAACCCACTAAATGCAGGTGGATTTCAGCAGTGGCGGGTATCGTAGTCACTCCTACAAGCCACTCTGGCAGGTTTCATCTGAGACATATATATATATATATATATATATATATATATATATATCTATATATATATATATATATATATATATATATATGGGATTGCACATAATTTTACTCATTCCCACAGATTTTGTTCTCACACCCAAAGTGCGCACACATAAAGCCGCCTCTCAGTACTAAATTGAGTTCTTTTTCGCTGCTTATTGCGCTTAAACAGTCAAATACACACAAAATAATGCCATAATGCCAGTCTTGGTGAGTATTCACATAAACACAGTCGGTTGTTTTAAGTGAACGTAAACATTTGAGAAAGAAAACGCATGTGTAACAGTATATTGGATCCGTGCATCAGGTCTTAAAGTGACAGCAGCCTAATAAACCTGCTGCCAAATTATGAGATCATATCAAAAATATCTATAAGGCAGTTTTTCTCCATAGTATCAATGTCAAAATGCTCTGGTTGGTGCGCAAAAAATGTCAAGCCCTGCCCACAATGCAATGCGTCTGACTTCAAATTGCATTTTCAGTGTTAGTCATTACAGCTACAATTTTCATGCTCTTGACACATAATTTGTTCAGACTGCCACAAGTTAAGACATTATAACACAAAACTAAGCTAAATTGCAAGATGACTGGGTGCCATTAAACATGTATCACATGATCTCCTCATTTATCACTGCATATTGCGCTCATATCGGTGTTATATTAGTATCATTGATATACTATTACTGTTTTTTTTTAATATTTTGAATTTGAATCTTATATTTTTCGTTTTCATTTTAATTCTAATTTAAAGTTTTGGTTATTTTAGCGTTTTTTGTTTTTGTTTAAATATGTCTATTTAAGTTTTATTTTATTTAGTTTTAGTTATTGTAGTATTTCATCTTAAACTAAACAAAAATGAGATATTTTGTCTTGCTGAACTCAAATAAATATTGAGTTTTTATGGTAGCACTTTACAATAATTTTCCGTTTGTTAATAATTAACATGAATTATCAGTGAACTGCATTTACTAATCTTAGTTAGTGTTAATTTTAGCATTTACTAGTATTTTTTTAAATCAATTGTTATCATGAATTAATGCACTGAACCATGAACAATTACTAACTAACATCAATATAATTTTATTATACTTATTATTATTTTACTTTATTTCAAGTAATGAAAATGTTTTTAAGGTTTTAGTTTTATTTATACAAGTTAATAATAAGTCTGTCACATGCTACTTTTAATAATAATAGTATACAGTATATATAGTGCACAGTTTTTCCTTCTGAGTGTATTTGCATACATACAGGTGCATAAAGCAACAGACGCATCTATAGCGCCTTTATTTGTTGTGACTGTTTGACAAGTTCCTGCTAAGCATTGTGGGATATGGCCTTCTGTTTCTCCTCAGGCAAACAGAACAACTGGCCTCCTCTCCCCAAATTCTTTCCCATCAAGCCTTGCTTCTACCAGGACTTCTCTGAGGAGATCCCGGCGGAGCATCAGAGACTCTGCAAGATGGTGTATTACCTGTGGATGTGTGAGTTTAACATCGTCAACATCGAGCTTGTTCATTTATTATTACATAATATTGCTCTTATTTTGAATGATTCATTAGAGCACGTTGTTCCAAGTACAAAAAAGTTTATTATTCATAATCGTTCATACAAAAATAAATAATATATATATATTTATATACTGCCATACATTTCTGATTTTAAATTTAATTTTTTTTTTATATCTAAGTCAATGTTTAAGTTTTATTAGTTTATTATTAATAATATTTTAATTTAAATTTTTACACTTTACACACATGTGTATATTTATATTAGATGTATATTTAGATTATATTACATATATTATTAACAGAATTTAACGTTAGATGCGAATAATCGATTTGACAGGACTAGTTTTACGTTATAACCACACTGATACAAAAATATGCATTATTGTGTATATCCAGTAATCTCAGAAATACATCAGATTAAGGAAGTAAATGCATTTCAAACTCACTGTAATACTTTTAACTTCTGCATTGTGAATAAAACCGGACATTCAGTGTCGAGCTGGAGTTTTTGGACTGAATGAATTTTATCCATCAGAATTTGATTAGATCAAACTTAATATTTGTGAAGTAATTGTGGTGAGTTTTGATTGAGCTGAACATGTGTCAGGCATAGCTCTTGTTTGATGTGTGTGTGTGTGTGTGTGTGTGTGCAGGGCAGTGTATGACGCTGTTTCTCAACGTTCTGGCCTGTCTGGCGTATTTCACCACTCACGCAGCAGCAGGCATGGACTTTGGCTTCTCCATTCTTTGGTTCATCCTTTTCACTCCGTGTTCCTTCCTCTGCTGGTACCGGCCCGTCTATAAAGCCTTCAGGTGAGTCTCTGTCTCCTTCAGTATATACTAAACATGTTCAAATGACTGAAGACAATATATTATATTTACAATATATTTATTTCTCTTTCAGGTCTGACAGCTCCTTCAATTTCTTCCTCTTCTTCTTCGTTTTCTTCGCTCAGATCGTCGTGTCTGTGATCCAGAGCGTCGGCATTCCTTTATGGGGCAACAGGTGAGCGCTTTCATTTCTTTACAGTTTCATTCCAGATTCAAATAATTGACTAGTAGTTTTTGTTAAGGATCTCTATCACTGTTGCTCAGCGAGTAATGAAGGAATATTTCACCCAAGAAATGAGGCAGACTAACCGTCTGTGAGCTGCACCGTTTGTCTTTTCTCCTCTGACAGATGCCTTTCTGACACTCAGCTCTCTCTTCCTGTCTCTTTGACGAGTGTCTCTTCCTGCACTAACGGTTTTCTGCTGCTGGACTTCCTTTAAAACTCTTGCTTCCTATCTGAAGTATGTCCTCTTGCACTTGAAACTTCTTGCTTTATCTTTTCCTCTTAAAGCAGCACTTGTCAGCCTTTTCCCTGCTTCATTTCTCAGTAATCTTCCATGAATAAAATTACATTCTTTTTATTAGAATATTAATATGAGACACTCTTGATTCTGATTGGTCAGTTGCAGAATTCTGAGATTTAAATATTTATGTATAATGAGGCTAAATTATATAATTGATTACACAAGGGATTTCCTGCATATCTGTGCTAGTTTCAATTTATAAACTAGAAGCTCTAACTAGTTTCCATTTAGTTTAGTTTTCATAAATATTCGTAAATAAATTTGCACAAATGTCATGTGCATGTAATGTGAAAAATAGACTTTGGCTATTGTAGAATGTAGTTAGAAATATATAACATTTGTTTTAGAATTTTCTTTTTTTTTTTTAAATATTTAGAATTTAATATTTGTATATAAATGTAATAAAATGTGTATATACATATTTTTATAGAATAGAATTAGATATATAAAAATATACATTTTATACATTATAATATATAAATAAATATATAAAATTATGTATTCATAAAATTTGTTTAATGTATGTGTTTGCATTTTATAGAATATTGAACAATTTTATATATTATTTTTTTTCTTTCTACATTTATTACTTTATAATTAGTTTTAATTTGTTTAATTCTAAATAATAAATATATATATTACAAATGAATGCAAAAAAGCATGCATTGGCTACTGTAGAATATTGTTAGAAATATATAACACTTTTAGAATTGTTTACGTTTTTAAAAAAATATTTAGAATATATATATATAATAGAGAGATAGAATACAATTAGAAATAAAAAATATAAATTTTTTATTCATAATATATAAATAAAATTTATATATATTTTTTTGATATATGCATTTCATTTTATAGTATAAAGTCAATATTGAATAATTTTATATTTTATTTATTTATTTTTTTAGAATTTGCTTAATTCTTAATAAAAACATAATTCTAAATAATATATATATATTACAAATGAATGCAAAAAAGCATGCATTGGCTATTGTTAGAAATATATAACAGTTTTAGAATAGTTTTTTTTTTTTTTAAATATTTAGAATTTTATATATGTATATTATGTGTATATATAGAATAAAATTAGAAGTAAAAAATATAAATTTTTAATTCATAATATATAAATAAAATTTGTATATGTATTTGTTTGATATATGCATTTCATTTTATAGCATATAATTCATTATTGAATAATTGTATGTATGTATATATATATATATATATATATATATACATACTGTAAAAATGAATGCAAAAATTCACAATTCTTTCATATAGACATATTTGAAGTAGCAAAGCATCATGTAGAGAAACACCCATTCATTGGTTACTCGATGTTCCTTTTGATTCCAGCGGCTGGATTAATGCCATAACAGCGTGGGGCAGTAATAAAGCGGTGGGCGTCATTATGATGGTGGTGGCGGCCTTCTTCACGACAGGTGCCGCGCTGTCTATCGTTTTACTGAAAATGGTAAGTAGCTCAGAATTTGAGTGAAAATCTGTGGCTCTTTGGTTTGGATTCATGGGTCATTGGTGTTTTTCAGGTTCATTCCAACTACCGTCGCACTGGCGCCAGTTTCCAGAAGGCACAGCAGGAATTGTCCCAGGGCGTTCTCACGAACCGCACCTTCCAGAGCGCAGCCGCCAGTGCAGCCACTTCAGCCGCCCAGAGCTCTCTGCAGAGGAACTAGGTCCAGGAAGCACCTCCAAGATCACAAGATCATTGGCCTGGCGGTCCACGCAGAACCCAAAGCCCAGCTACGGTCCCAAACGTCGCCCTCGTTCACCTGCTTTGGTTCTGGATCTTGATTTGGTCCCAGTTTGGTCTTTAGACTGCAGAGGCACTACTTTCATGTTTTTTGTTTTTTTGTGGGTTTTTTTTGGAAACTGAAGGTTCATAAAGTTAAAGCGTGTTTGTATATTTGTATGTATGCAGAAAATGTCCTGTATCCTTTTTGACCTTGATTATACTGTATATAAAGTAATTTAATGTTTCCCCCGTCATCCTTAGTGGTACAGGGGGAATCAGTGTCCTTAAATTAAAAAAACGATCATGAAAGGATCTCAAACCCTTCTCGCAGCAACGGTGAAGTCCAGTTATATGCATGTTTAAGTCATGAAGGTTTATGCAGTTCTGCTATAGTTAAAAAGCATGTGCTTTCATTCCTGTAATATAATTTGATTTTCATTCCGTATTAGTGCCAAAAAATATGAGGATATCAGAATAATTTCCTCGGAATCTTGACGGACACAGAGAACATTACTATTATTGTCTTAATCGTAAGACAGAAGGTGGGATGTGATGTAGGTTTTTGCTTTGGGTTTGTTTCACGCAGCACAAGTGTTTGGTAACCATGTAGATCATTGTTTTCCATGTGTACGGGGCTTTTTAGGCTATTGATTGTAAACAGTTGAATCAAAATAGTTTTACATAGTACTAAATTTTACATGGTTGATTTTTTTTTTTTTTTTTTAGCATTGGAAAGCTTTTGAAACAAACGTGTAAAAGGGTTTGCAGGAAAATGGTCCTGAAATGTACGTTAACACAAAATGCCACGTACCAGAAAGGGTTATATAATTTTGATGAGATGAGCTCTTATGATATTTTTCAACGGTTGTAAGTACTTAACTGAAGTTTGAGCAAATAAATTTTTTTCTGATTAACACATTTTGCCCGAGTCATATATGTTTATGGCATCAAAGCAACAAAACGAATAATCAGTCTATATCGTTTGTATTTTGAGCAGAATTCTCATTCACGAACGCTGCATGTCACATGATCATATCAAGCACAAGAAATTTCAGATGCCCTTTAGTAGGTTGTGCTAAAAAAAAGAGAGGAATCACAGATTGTCAGTTTTAATCGACATTTGTGATCTACACAAAAAATAGTGCACCTCTTCTAAATTTGATTCTCTAAAATGTGCAATCTAATAAATTAGTAAATCATGTAAATTCAATACACTTTTTTCAGTGTGAAACAGCCGTTTGATAAGCCGTATGCTCTCTGTTTTAGCCAGCGGTGTCCCACAGGGCTTTGTATTGGGTCCATTTTTGATTTGGCCACAACTTGCCGTTTATCCATCCATGATTTTTTCAGAGCATAAAATCAGCTTTGATCATTTTTGGAAAGCAATGAGCTACAATAAAAAATAATTGCATATCCAATCTTGCCAGTATTTCTCCATTGACCTCATCAAACCACAAATATAAGCAATATGTTTTCCAGCGAAAACCACATGCAAATACAGTCTTATTTAATTATGTAACAAAATAAACATCATAGAGAATGTGACTAGCAATTATGTTCAACAGCACTCGAAAATGGGTTTGCTGTTGACTACTGAAACTGTAGTTCCCAGCATACTTTGCATGTGACAAATTATACATAGTAAAATTGTTGCAATTAAGTATTGCCTAATGTGTTTTTAAGCAAAATTAGAAAAGGGGAGACCTTTTAGTATTTAATGTTATGAATAAAAAGAAGAAACTGGCTTTCCTTGAGGGAATTTAATGCTTAGATATTAAAGGAGACCTATAATGCCACTTTTACAAGATGTAATATAAGTCTCTGGTGTCCCCAGAATGTGTCTGTAAAGTTTCAGCTCAAAATCCCCCACAGATCATTTATTAGAGCTTGTCAAATTTGCCCCTATTTGGGTGTGAGCAAAAACACGCCGTTTTGTGTGTGTCCCTTTAAATGCAAATGAGCTGCTGCTCCCGCCCCCTTTCCAGAGGAGGGCGGAGCTTTAACAGCTCAACAACAACAAAGCTGGAGAATCTCACGCAGCCAAAATGAGGAAAGTGTTCAGCCTTACATTGTTCAAACCGGAGTCGACACTGATGGAGAGACTCAGGAAGAAGTTACAACTTTTAGACGTTTCTGAATGGTTAGTGGATAAATTGATGTAGTTGCTGTGGAGTTGATTCAACTCATCCACTAGCATGTGCCGTCATGTTAAAGGGATAGTTCACCCAAAAATGAAAATGTGATGTTTATCTGCTTACCCCCAGCGCATCCAAGATGTAGGTGACTTTATTTCTTCAGTAGAACACAAATGATGATTTTTAACTCCAACCGTTGCCGTCTGTCAGTCAAATAATGCGAGTGGATGGGAACTCGATCAATAAGAGTTGAGAAAACATGCACAGACAAATCCAAATTAAACCCAGCGGCTCGTGACGACGCATTGACGTCCTAAGACACGAAACTATCGGTTTGTGCGAGAAAAAGTGAAATCATAATCACCCCTTTAAATCTTTCTCCATCTGCTTTAAAAAAAACACCACTATGTCCAATTGTGTTCAGCAATCGCTTAGTGAGGTCTGATCGCACTCTGACAACAGCAGTGATGTCTCGCACATATACTTCAATGAGTGCTAGACATCACTTCGGCTGTCAGAGCGCGATCAGACCTCACTAAGTGAGTGCTGAACGCAGTTGGACATAGTGGTGTTTTAGAGGAAAAAAAAAAATCACCTACATCTTGGATGCTCTGGGGGCAAGCAGATAAACATAAAATTGTCATTTTTGGGTGAACTATCCCTTTAATCTTTTGTGCAAATCCAGCATTGAATTGACTCGTTTGTGAAGCAGTCCGGCGTAAAATGACGGCATGACAACAACACTCTACTACAACAACTCCTCCTCTTCTCTAAAGCAGCCCAACATGGCCCCGCCCCCTTTGTTGAGTGTTCTCGGGGGCGGGGCTTATGTAAATTTTTGGGGTTTTGATGTCACCAACCTGTGAAGAAGCTCGTTGTAGTCCCTACCAGCCGTTTGTTGTAGCAATTTCTGTAAAAGAAAATATCTCCCTTGCATTGAACTTTGAGCGTCGTAACTTTGCAGATGTTGTTTATGCTCAAACAGCAACATTACACACTAACTAAAGTGAAATCACAATCAACCACCCCTTTAATTCTTTCCGCATCTGCTTTAAAAAAAACCCAAAACAAATAAATTGACAGCCAACACCAGCATTTTTGATAATTTTCACAAAACCTTCATGGCCACCAGAATATTTTGTCTCCTCGCCCCCTACAGTATCACAGTGAAAACATGGATTGCCAGAAAATTCTGTCAATGGTGGGGAAAGAGTTAATGTGATTTTGCTTTTGCTTTGTTTAGTGATGTGACAAAAATGATTGAAATGGAATAAATCATGTCACTTTGAGACTCCTTAACTGGATCACTTAAAAGTAACTTAATTCTCAAACAAATGAGTATCTTGATTCATGTGGAACTGATGTTCATGATTAAATCATGTAAATTCAACACTTTTTTCAGTGTGTGAAACAGCCATTTGACAACTCACATGCTCTTTGTTTTAGCCAGCGGTGTCCCACAGGGCTCTGTATTGGGTCCGTTTGGATTTGGCCACAACTTGCCTTTTATCCATCCATGATTTTTCAGAGCATAAAATCAGCATTGATAATTTGTGGAAAGCAATGAGCTACAATAAAAAATAATTGCATATCCAATCTTGCCAGTTTTTCTCCATTGACCTCATCAAACCACAAATATTTTCCAGCAAAAACCAAATGCAAATACGGTCTTATTTAATAACGTAACAAAATAAACGACAGTTAAATGTCTTTGAAACCAGCTGTTTACTTGTGACATCATTGTTATACATAAAATAGGTTCATATTTCACATGGCATCAGCGATTCATTTCAAATCCAAAATATAAAAAGTGCAAATGACAGTTGACGGTACACCGGCCATACAACATGGTTCAGTGTCTTCTTTTTTTCCCTTTTTTTTTTCTTAAATCTTCCCCCGTTATTGTAAACACAAACAACAACTTTATTCATAAGCAGACCTTGTTACAGCCACATTGACATTCATGACGTGAGAAACTGTACACGAGCAAGGCAGAGTTCGTCGCTGATATTTTCTTCCGCTCATTCTTTGGGAGAAGGGCTCGGCTAAACGGCACGTGAAAACACAACGCAGAATATTTAACCGTTCATAACTTACATGGAAAATGTTTACAAAGCAATGTGTCGTCTTCATATAAAAACCAACCAAAACATGAATATATATAAAAATTGTCCTTTTTGAGAGTGTACAAAGTATTCATATAAGCAAACATTTGCAGTTCGTTGTATATCTATATATATATACCTCTCAAAGTACAAAAATCTGAGAGTCACTTGGCATTAAACTCCTTCACGATGATCTCTAGGGCCCCAAAAACAGGCGTCAGGGTCCTGAGGAAGAGGAGCAGTACATGAGGAACCGGTTCATTCGTTTGAGGAGTTTCTGAAGCACCAAACATCAACGTCACTGGATTTAGATGGTGATTCAGAGCGTAAAGCGAGAACCGCAACATGTCCGTGAGGAGATTTCTGATGCATATTCAGGCTTTTAATGCTACCAGCGTCCCAGAGACACCGAGATCTTCGTTTTCTCTCTAGATGAAGCATGATGTAAGACACTGAAATAAAGCCATGAGACATTCATGAGAATTCATGAGCAAACTAAAATAATTGGTTGTAAATTATGTTATTGTGTAAATTGCCACATTTAATTCAAATGCAACAACTAAAATGCTGTTGTTATAGACAATTTATGCAAGAATGGTTTGACAAATGCGTCAAATTCATGATCCACACCGTGTAAATCATTCATAAATTCATTATGTAAATTGTCGTATTTATTTGCATGACGATTTACATAGGAATGTATGATTTTACGCATAATTTACACCAAATTATTCAGCTTGCATTTCATGAATGAAGCCCAATGCATGAGCACGTGAGGTTTCGTCCTACAAAGCGTAATGAAAACATACATATACAAGCTAAAAATATGGAATACGTAAATACAATCCCCCCCCAAAAAAACATTAAAAACATGTTTTCTGTGCAGAACGGCTCATCCGAGTTAAGAAAATGGCATTCAGTTTTCATCGATTTCTCTTGCAAGATCCATGCAGGATGAAGAAGATAAAGCGGCGATCCATTTTCAATCTGATCTGAGATCAGTTCATTCAAATGTCCTGGTTCTTCCTGAGGACGAGGTTCAGCCGTGTGATGGAAGCGGTTCAGCCTGTGGTGATGGCGTTCAGGTCCTTCATCAAACCCTCCAGATGGGCCATTTCCTCGGATAGTTCGTCCGTCTCATACGTCTGAGAGAGAGAGAGCCATGCCAGACGAGCTGAGTTAGAGTTAGGACTGAGGGATGCAAGACAACGGAGGGAAAGAACGACAAACCCAACAGAAAGAGGGAAAAAGAGAGGAGCACGAGGGAGGGAAACGGGTTTGGAGCGAGAGAATAAAGCAAGACGCTACAGCGCAACCTACGATAAAACACACAAACGCATGCATTTCAGAAGAGTGACGCAAATTAAAAAAGAAAAAAAGGATCATTTCATTTTGGAGTTATTTGAAATTAGGCACAGAAAGAGAAAATTATTCAAATGAAATCAGCCAGTGAGAAACAAAAAAAACAGAGAAATGGGTGAAAAGAGAAAAATAAATCAAATTAAACACAGATTTGACTTTTGTAATAACAGGGTGTCAAGATCACACTTCACTCCAAAATTGTGAATTGTGAATGTTTTATTTAATATACAAATATATTTTAAATATTATTTAAACACAAATTTAATTGAGTTCTTTTATTGTGTATTATTAATGTCTATTAAAGGTGCCATCGAACGTTCTTTTACAAGATGTAATATAAGTCTAAGGTGTCCCCTGAATGTGTCTGTGAAGTTTCAGCTCAAAATACCCCATAGATTTTTTTAAATTCATTTTTTTAACTGCCTATTTTGGGGCATAATTAACTA